>NC_138378.1:89699213-89720718 GCF_054177405.1 Leptonychotes weddellii
GGCGCCTGGGTGGCTCAGTTGGTTAAGCGACTGCCTTCGGCTCAGGTCATGATCCTGGAGTCCCTGGATCGAGTCCCGCATCGGGCTCCCTGCTCGGCAGGGAGTCTGCTTTGCCCTCTGACCCTATCCCCTCTCATGTGTTCTCTCTCATTCTCTCTCTCTCAAATAAATAAATAAAATCTTTAAAAAAAAAAAAAGACAAGCTACAGAGAGAAAATATTTGCAGTTCACATATCTGAAAAAGACTAGTAATGAAAATATATAAAGAACACTCACAACTGAACAATAAGAAATTAATCCATTTTTTAAATGGGCAGACACTTTACCCAGTAGACCTCATGGCAAATAAGCACATGAAAAGATTCTCAATATTATCAGTCATTAAGGAAATGGAAATGAAAACCACAGTAAGATACCACTGCATACCTATCAGATGACTTCGAAACTAACCAACCAACCTGACAATAGTAAGTGGTGAGGATGTAGAGTAACAGAGTCTTTTTATTCATTGCTGGTGTGAATGTAAAATGATACAACTAATATGGAAGACAGTTTGGCAGTTTCTCACAAAGTGAAGTATACATTTACCATATGACCCTGCAATCTCACTCCTAGATATTTGCCCGAGAGCGAGGAATATTTATATTTACACACACACAAAAGCTGCATGGGAATGTCTATAGCAGATCCATTCGTAATCACCAAAAAGTAGAAATGACCCCATACATGTCATTCCATTCAGTGGGTGAACACAACGGAATATGACTCAGTCATAGTATTAGTAAAACAACTATGCAGACCCAGAACCACACAGAAGAATCTCAAATGCATTATGCTAAATTTTAAAAAGCCAGACTCAAAAGTCTATGCATTTGTTGATTCCATTTATATGACATTGTGGAGAAGACAAAGCTATAGTGATGAAGGACAGATTGGTTCTGGGGTGATGGAACAGTCTCCTGACCGTATATTCCATATTCCACATATGGAATATAGTTCTATGGTAAAAATCATGGAAATGTATGCCAAAAACTTTTTTTTGTTAAACTGTAACAAGCAAATGGGAGAAGGCCACCAAAATAATAAACCTCTAATGGTGGAATTTGGAACCCTGTGACATCTATTCACAAGGAGAAGTTTTGGGGTAGGGGAAGCTTCTGAACCACCCCACAGGCAAGGAGGATGCTGAGACCCTGCCCTCCTTGCTCACCTAGAGCTGTTGTGGGGAGGAGAGGTGCAGGGGTTTGTTACATGTTTCCCCTTCTCGTCTCCCCAACAGGGCTGTTTCTCTTCCAGTGGGAAGGCCACAGAGTGGGCAGCAGTTGTAAGAAAGGGCCCCCACTCGTGGGATCCCCCACGCTGCTCAACCTGCCCTCCTTCCCCACTTGCTCCCATCCAGCTAATCACAAAACCCCTGCAAAGTGACTCAGGACAGATGTGCTGACAAGAGGGACAGACGTGGAATGCCACGGAGGACCGCAGGAGAGGGGATGATACTGTCCATCCCCATGAGATCACTTCTCCAGACCCTTGCGGAAAGCAGCATCCCCCCTACGCTGCAACACACACACTCACACGAAGATTCTCCACAGATAGGTATGCACACACACATCCCGTAGCAAACGCAACCACTCATTCACGCAGAGATGTGCACACACACTCACAAACACACACCCATCGTGCTTCCTGTGGGCTGGCACCTAATAGAACAAAGTGAGCGCATTTCCTGGTCAACAGAGGAACCCCAGCCGGGGCTGCGCCCCGCTGCCGTGAGGAACCCCCGATGCCTCTAGCTAGAGGTCCTTGGGTGGCCATGGACCCCGCCCATCTCCTTGTGGCAGCAGATGGTCCCATGAGTGCCATTCACTCTCCAAACATGAGGAGTCTCCACCGGCCAGCAGGACTTACTGCTGGGTTCAGGAGCCCCAGGCTCATACTGTGTTCAGATCAGGTCAACTCCAGCTATGCCACGTCCCCTCAGGTCCTCGTGAGTCCAATCCTTTGTCCACTCCGAACTCCCCTGCCCTTGGCCCTTTCCTAGGTCTGCAGTTTTTAACTCTGAAAGATGGTGTTCCACTGGGTCTCACACACCTGATTGATTCAAATCACTAGGGACACTTAAAAAAAATACTGATGCCTGAGCCCCAACCCAGATTCTCTGGGGTGAGGCTAGCATCTAGATTTCTAGAAGCTTCCCAGGTGACCTGATGTGCAGCCAAGGTTTACCCCGAGACTGCCCAGCTCGGTCCTGCTCAGAGCAGCACCAGCATGACAACACTCCCTTCATTCCGCTGAACTCCAGCTATGCAGGATCCCTGGGTAAAAATCCCAGACATGGTCCCTGGCCCTGGGGCCTTGTAGTGGATAAGACAGACAATAAACTCAAAATCTACTAAAAGAAACCATTACAAATATGATCAGTCCTATTCCAGAGCCCTTCATAGAACCATAATAGGAAACACAAGGGCAGAGAGGAGACCTGTTTAAATATGGGGCTGGGAAGGCTTCTGCAAAGAGGTGCTTATTTGAGCAAGGACCTGAGAGAAAAGGAGAAGCCCGGTAAGGAGTGTTCCTGGGGCCTTCTTTATGGCTTACCTGTCAGGCTCCCCCAGGCAGGGGCTGGGAGGGAAGACCCCTCAAACACATAAGACTTTGGGTGAAGGACAGTTTCACTAGAATTTTTAAACCAACTTCTTCTTTTTTTAAGATTTTATTTATTTATTTGAGAGAGAGAGAGAGAGAGAGAGAGAGCACAAGAAGGGGTAGGGTTAGAGGGAGAAGCAGACTGCCCGCTAAGCAGGGAGCCCAATGCGGGACTCAATCCCAGGACTCCAAGATCATGACCTGAGCCAAAGGCAGTCGCTTAACCAACTGAGCCACCCAGGAGCCCCTTTAAACCAACTTCTAAGGACAATCCCTTTTGCTCCCTTTCCCCCTCACAAAGCCCAGGGAGGCAGGGATTGGACCCAGATCTTCCAGGACCAGAGCCTGAGAGGGCTCACTTTTCTGCCTCTGCAGCAGCCAGGACATCTGAGAACTGCCAGGGTCTCACCTGTTGTCCGGGTAACCCGGAGAGACAGCAATAGGTCCCAGAAGATGAGACAGGGGCAGAGTAGGCGCCCCAGCATCTGCTTGCACATCCCACCCACCCTCCCCCTCTGAGGGCTCCGACTGGATGCACCCACCCTATGCTTCTGGCCTTCGCCTCTGGGCCTGGTGTTTTGTTTTGTATTCTGCAAAGTGGGTGGGAGATCCCTTGCTCTGTTGGTGGGTTCACTGTGGCCTCAGATTAGCCTCTGCTGCCTGGTGGCTCAGTGACTTCCTGCTGACCACTTTTTTTTTTTTTTAAGATTTATTTATTTTAGAGAGAGAGTGTGTGTGCGCAAGGGGGGAGAGGTTGAGAGAGTCTTAAGCAGACTCAGTGCTGAGCACGAGCCCCACGCGAGGCTGATCTCACCACCCTGAGATCAGGACCCTGGGATCAAGACCCTGAGATCACTACCTGAGCAGAAACCAAGAGTGGGACGCTTAACCAACTGCGCCTCCCAGGAGCCCTCCCACCCCCACCCCAGCTTCTGCATTCACACCACCCACCTCTGGTCTGAACTGCGTTCTCCCTGCCTGGAACCCCTTCTGCGCCCCAGGGCCTTGTAGGTGCCCGTGAGTGTGCCCGCCTGGCTCAGGAATTTAGACAGTAAACCAGTGTCAGTGGGGAAGGGGAAAGATTTGGAACCCACAGAGAGGGACTAAATTTTCTCTACTCCTTGGCTATGTGGCCTTAACTACTCTTTGGGCCTCCGTTCCCTCCTTTGCAAAATGGGGACGACAATGGTCCCCACCTCACAGGGCTGCTCTGAGATTTAAGAGCGTGGAAGATGCTTAGCAAAGAACCCCGCAGTCATCAGACTTCCAGTAAGCACATGCAGGCTTTCCTTCTGCCGTCAGTTACTGTTACTGCTGTGGATGGTGGTGTTGGGGTGGCCGCCGGGCTGCCCACGGGCCACGCCCACCACAGGGGGAGGGGTCTCCCGCGGCCAGAGCCCGGCTGGCGGTTGTTGGCTCAGAATTCAGCAATTCCAGTTCCACCTTCCACCTATCGGAAGATGTATTTTTATCTGCATTCTTTTTTTTTTTTTTTAAGATTTTATGTATTTATTTGACAGAGAGAGACACAGCGAGAGAGGGAACACAAGCAGGGGGAGTGGGAGAGGGAGACTCAGGCTTCCCGCCGAGCAGGGAGCCCGAAGCGGTGCTCGAAGCGGGACTCGATCCCACGACCCTGGGATCATGACCTGAGCCGAAGGCAGACGCTTAACGACTGAGCCACCCAGGTGCCCCTTTATCTGCATTCTTATCTTAATTTTAACCATCGATTCTTACTGGTTAACATAAAAGTGAATCTGGTCAAATAAATAAATCCTGTGAGACTCCAACAAATACAAACGGCAAGGAGAGAAAAACCAAAGAGCAAGCTGTCTGTCAGGGTGGGAAAGAAAATGCAGCCCCAAATCTAAGGCCCCCTCAGCGCGGGATGAGACGGCTTCAGAAACCCCCTGGCCCCCCTCTGCCTGCGCAGCGCAAACGCGGCTCACCAAGTCCGCGCGCGTTTATAAGTCGGCGGTGGTGGGAATGAGATTTCAGTTAGAAATTTGAATGTTGGGAGCTGGAGGGCGGGGACAGTCTCCACCGTCACGGGGTGACCAGGAGCCCCCCTGGAGACCCACCAAAGCCCAACGTCTCATACATCCCAGGGAAACCTTCCTCCAACCCACAATCGTCACGCGGAGCCCTGTGCCCCGGGGACCGAGGCTGTCGCCCAGACTGCGCCGCTGGACCAGCCCGGGTCTTCCCAGGCGCCCGGCCCGCGATGAGGTTCAGGTGACAGACGGGGCGGAGGGGGGGGAGAATCCCAAGAACCGCTCCGCGCCCCCTACCCAAGCCTCCAAGTGCCGAGCGACAAGCCCGGGTCCTCTGGCCTTGGCGTTGCCTCCCGGGCGAGCGGGACGGGCGAGAGGCGGGAGGGCACTGACCTGGGAAGCCCGCGACGCGGGGAGGGCGAGGAGCCCCAGCAGCAGCAGCAGGAGCGCGCGGGGACAGCTGGGCACCATCTTGCCAGGGGGAGCCGCTCGCCTGGGGAAGGGGAGACGCCGCCTCGGGCCGGCCCACGCCGCGGCCCCGGAGCGGCTCGCGCAGGGAGGGCGGCGGGAGCCCGGGAGCGCGGCGGGCGCCGTCTCGGGTCCAGGTGCGCCGCGCGCCGGCCACGAGCGTCCGCAGCCGCCCGCACGAGACAGCCCCGGCGAGGCGGGGAGGCGCCAGCCCCGGGGCCGAGGCCGAGGAGGAGGGGCTGCCCGGCCAGGAATGCGCCTGGGAGCGCGCCCAACCCGCGCGGCTCCCCGAGGAGGCCGGGCGCGACGCCGAGGACGAGCGCGGGCATCCGGAGGGCCTCGCGGGCCAGGGCGGCCGAGGCCGCGTGGCCGGTGCCCCGCACGTCCCCCCCCCCGACCGTCCCCTGGCCCCGCTGGGGAGACCGAGGCGCGCGTCGCCAGCCACGGGCGGCGGAGTGGCGATCCCGCTCCAGCTCTGCCCTACTTCGCAGCCCGCGTCCGGGACACCTTCCTCCACGGCATTCAGAGAGCAGGACCAGCTGGGCCGGGAGACGGGCTTCATAAACTTGCCTAAGTTCTCCATCGAGCAGAGGGGAGTCCTTCTCAATCATGCTAGTGGGGAACAAGAACCCACATGCACGGGGACCAAGAATCTCCTGTCCTCCTCATTGATAGTTCTCCCCTCCCAAGCGGGAAGGAGGAACTCCGTTTAAATCGAAGGCTGGGTTATGAGAACTTTGGATGCTTTGCTGAAGTCGCTGGGAAATCCCGCTGGGAAGGGCAGACATGAGTGGTCTGAAGTCCCCTGCATCCAGGGGCTGTGGGAGGAACCAGATGGCCTCAGCCCCAAGCTCCTGGAAACCATTATTTAAGTTCTTACTGGAAGAATGTTTTCAGAAGGCAACACTGCAGATGTCATGGTGCACACCAAGTCTGGCCAAGTCTCAGATCTATTTTTCCTTTCCGCATTTCATTTAGCAGAGCCCACTCAGAGCTCAAGGAATGGAGTTCAGAAGACTGTCGTCTCAGACCAAGAGTTCCATTGGAAGGCAGAAAGGAAAGTTGGAGTCCCCTGGAAAGTGAGGGTGTGGTGTAGGCTGGCCACCTGAGCATTCATTATCCAGGAAATCCTACTGTGCTTCTCCCTCCACCTTCCTGTCACAGGAAGTGGAGCGGGGCCCATGTAATCTTAGTTTGCATTCCTGGAGACCGGGCAAAACATTGCTTTTCCCTGTCCAAGTGGAGGGACCAGGCAGCAGCGGCCCAATCCCAGGAAGCCTGTGGAAATTATGGTTTTCTGCCCCAATCTGTCATGTGTTTGCCCTTGATGCCAAAGCCAGTGCTCCCCCAGCCCCTTTCACTTACCCTCCTCTCTCCCTCCCACTAATGAAAGATTGGGTTCTGGTTGGTATGGCCATGTTTAATATGCATTTTATCCCACCTCGTGTTTGCATGGTGACCTGCCCTGGAGGCCAAGACTTCTCAGCCCACTTCCGGCTGTGCACTGGGAGCCAGACTTTGGCAGATGTCAGGAAGCAGTTTTTTTTCCCCTCTTGCCCTCCCTGTGGATTCATAAAGCTGAATCTGGGCATGGTTGAGTGACTTGCCCAAGGTATGTAAACCCCAGACTCAGGCCCTTCCCAGAGCTGTGCTGTTTCCCGCACAGGCTACCTTCCGCCTCGGCACCTTTCACCTAACTACAGGTGCATAGGATTTCAGGAATTTTAGTTACAGTTACAGAATTTTTTGTTTTGTTTTGTTTTGCCTTTTTCCTTTCCTTTTCTTTCCTTTCCCTCCTTCCCTCCTCTCCTTCCTCCTTCTTTTTATATTTTTTAAGCATTTCTAAATTTCAACAGGGATTTTTTTTCCTATCTACTAATTTCTGTTTTGCCCTTGTCCTATGGTCACCTTCCATTTAGCATTCTGATGTCTGCTCTGAATTAAGGTCACTCTGCCCCAGCAGTACTGCCCCTTCTCTCTCTGTCCCCAACTGTCCTTGACCCCCAGTGGTCAAGGCAGCCCCCCTGCAGCCCAGAACCTGTCAGGGCTCTCTGAAAGCAGACTGTGAAAATAAGCCCAGTGTCCTATATTCAGCGTTCCAAAAACTAAGCTTTGACTTTAACAAAATGGGTCTACCTTCTATATTACTTCTTCTGTTTCCTCTATATTTAGTTTTCAAGAGAATATTCCAGAATGTCAGGGATTGGTGGGGGGGGGGGTCTACACATCTAAAGAAAATAGTTTAGGGGCATCTGGGTGGCTCAGTCAATAAGCATCTGCCTTCCGCTCAGGTCATGATCCCAGAGTCCTGGGATCCAGGCCTGCATCGGGCTCCCTGCTCAGCGGGAAGCCTGCTTCTCCCTCTCCCACTCCCCCCGCTTGTGTTCCTTCTCTCGCTGTGTCTCTGTCAAATAAATAAATGAAATCTTTAAAAAATATATTTTAGAAGTTTTTTGACAGAATCAATCACCATCTCCTGGGATCAGTGCTTTTGCTGATACACTTGTGTTCCCTGTGTAATGTGGGGATGCAAAACGAGACAGGAAGATTTGCTATAGAAATCTGTTTAACACCCAACCAGAAGCAGCACCCAGCCTGAAACAACCATTCCTGTAGGGTTCTCTGTCCCTTATGGTGCTCCACACCATGTTGCTTACCCTATGGGGGGGTTCATATGCTTATTTTGCCTGTTGGCTCATTTGGGTCTGCTTCTCTCCCTTTCCCACCTTCACCCCACATCTGTGATTCTAAGTGTCATCGGCCCCCACCAAACACCTTCAAAGGGTCCTAGGAACAAAACCCAGCATGTTAGCCTGACCCAGGATAATTAGGTAGGAACAGGGGTAGGGGGTGATCTAGAAGGAGTGCAGTGATTGGTCCAATTCACTCATTACACAAATATTTTTTGAGTGCCAACTTGGGGCACAGCCCTGTGTGAGGCTCTACATCACGCTTTCACACTACATCAAGGAAGTGAGCCAGAAGTTTCTTCTTTGAAATGATAACACGGAAAGGGGTTACAAACAAAAAATACATTTATACTGTCTTTGGTAATTATCTACATAATTACCTTTACTGGTACCACTTATGGCTTCATTCAAGTTACTGTTTAGTGTTATGTCTTTTCAGCCTGAAGTACTCTCTTTAGTATTTCTTGTAGGGCAGGACTGCTAGCAGAATTCTGGTTTTGTTTTTCTGGGAGTATCTTTATTTTTCCTTCATTTCTGATGGATAGTTTGCCTGGATATTAAATTCTTGGTTGGCAGGTGTTTTTTTTCCTTTCACTACTTTGGATATGTCATCCCATTGCCTTCTTGCCCCCACGTTTTCTGATGAAAAAATAGCTTTTAATCTTATTGAGCATTCCTTGTATGTGATGAGTAACTTCTCCCTTGTTGCTTTCAAAATTGTCTTTGTCTTTTGCTAGGTTGATTATGATGTATTTCAGTATGGATCTCTGAGTTTATACCCCTTGGAGTTTGCTGATCTTCCTGGATGTGTAGATTAATGTTTTTCACCAAGTTGGTGAGTTTTCAGCTGTTATTTCTTCAAGTATTCTTTCTACCTCTTTCCTATTCTCCTCTCTTTCAGATTTTCCCATTATGCATATATTGATATGTTTGATGATGATCCACAGACCTCGGAGGCTCTGTTCATTTTTCTTTTTTCTATTTACTTGCTATTCCCCAGACTGAATAATATCAATTAACCTATATTCAAGTTCACTGATTCTTTATTCTGCCTGATTAAAACTGCTATTGAGCCTGTAGTAAATTTTTCATTTTGGTTATTGTACTTCTCAGCAGAAAAGTATTTCTATTTCCTTTCTATTTGGCTCATTTTTTTTTTTTTTAAGATTTTTTATTTATTTATCTGAGAGAGAGAATGGGAGACAGAGAGCATGAGAGGGAGGAGGGTCAGAGGGAGAAGCAGACTCCCCGCCGAGCAGGGAGCCCGATGCAGGACTCGATCCCGGGACTCCAGGATCATGACCTGAGCCGAAGGCAGTTGCTTAACCAACTGAGCCACCCAGGCGCCCCTGGCTCATTTTTAAAAAAGATTTCATTTATTTATTTGAGAGAAAGAGTGCATGCGAGACAGAGCACAAGCAAAGGAGGGGCAGAGGGAGAGGGAGAAAGAAGCAGGCTCTCTGATGAGCAGGGAGTCCGATGCGGGGCTCGATCCCGGGACCCTGGGATCACAACCTGAGCCGAAGGCAGATGCTTAACTGACTGAGCCACCCAGGAGCCCCACTGGCTCATTTTTTAACTGTTATCTCTTTACTGATATTATCTATTTGGTGAGCTGTTGTTCTCCTACTTTATTATAGTTCTTTTGATATAGTTTCCTTTAGGTCATTGAACATATTTAAAATAGCTGACTTAGGGGCACCTGGGTGGCTCAGTTGGTTAAGCATCTGCCTTCTGCTCAGGTCATGATCCCAGAGTCCTGGGATCGAGCCCCGCATTGGGCTTCCTGCTCAGCGGGGAGTCTGCTTCTCCCTCCTTCTGTCTCTTCCCAGCTTGTGCATGCACTCTCTCTCTCACTCACTCTCCCTCTCAAATAAATAAATTTAAAAAAAGTAAATAAAATAGCTGACTTAAAGTTCTTGTCTAGTAAGTCCAACATCTGGTCTTTCTCAAGAACATTTTCTATCAATTGCTTTTTCCCCCTTATTTTTTCTTGTGTGTCATAATTCTTTGGTGAAAACTGGACATTTTAAATAATGTGGCACCTCTGGAAATCAGGTTTTTCCCTCTCCCTAGGGTTTTTTGTTGTTGCTGCTTGTTGTTATGTTTGTTTAGTGACTTCTCTGAACTAATTCTGTAACATCTATATCTTTTGTAATATATGGCCACTGAAGTCTTTATTCAGTTATTGGTGGTCAGCTAATTATTAATTATTGGACAGAATTTTCCTTAAATTCTTGGAACCAACAAATCTCCTGGTCTTTGTCAAGGTGCTTGTGTCTATGGTAAGACACATCTTCAACTCTCATACAGCCGGTTTACAACTCTGCCTTAACCTTCACTTCCTGCTTATACTCTGCTGTGCAAAGCCCTACATATACATGTGGCCTTTTAGATTCCCAGAAATACATTGGAGCTTTTCTTTTTAGTTTTACTTTTTGAGGCTTTTGG
This sequence comes from Leptonychotes weddellii, assembly GCF_054177405.1. Classification (NCBI taxonomy): domain Eukaryota; kingdom Metazoa; phylum Chordata; class Mammalia; order Carnivora; family Phocidae; genus Leptonychotes; species Leptonychotes weddellii. The sequence goes on from NC_138378.1 coordinate 89,709,460, forward strand.
TTAGTCTATTGTTTGCTTCCATTGTTATTTATTGCCTTGGGCAGCTACAACATTAAAACACTTGACTGCAAATGTCTTTTAACAAATGTCCCCAAGGAAAAAGCTTGTAACACTGGTCAAGCTCTGGCCCAGGTCAGATAAAGACAAGCCTTTCTAGTGGTGAATTCCAAGGAACCACTAGACCAGTCAATGAATGCCAATTCTTTGGAAATGAGATTTTGAAAGATCTCCAGCTCCATTCTGCTCCCTGCAGTACTGGGAATGTGGGCCCTTAATTTTGAAGGCCACTGCTGTGCTGGGGAACAGGGTAGGGGAGTAGGACAGATGGAAGGAAAGCTTGGTGTTCTTACTGAAATTCAGGCATTTTTTCTTGCATAAATGCTCCTTAGGTTGCTGCAAGACTGGTTAATTTCCAGAGTTCTGAAAGTTAATTCTGAAAGTTTTTATGAGTTTTTCATTGTTTTTATGAAGGGACAGACTTCCAGAGGTCCTTAGTCCCTTGTTATCTCTGACGTCACCCCCACATCATTTTCTTAAGCAGGCAGTTTACTGGGTTGGATTCAAATCAAACTTTGTCTCCTATGTTAGAAATCTCAGTTCTACTTTCTTAGCTTTGGATGGGTTGCATGGAGTCTGTCCCGTACATGCATCGTACAGGGTGAGCCAGTAATTTGGGAGGTTTATACACAGATGTGGTGCTTACCTTCTTTGTGTTTCTCTCTTTCGGTAATTCTTTAACTTCCCAGCTACTGCAGTTCTAATCTCTGTCTTCTAGTTCAGCAAGGAAAAGATCAGGGTTTATACCCAGATTTAATCTCTATACCTGGCAAGAACTGTGGCCTGCTATCAGTGAAAAAGCCATAAAAAAACAGGGAAATCACCCAGTGCAGTTCCCTTCATCCAAGTGTTGAATCCCTTCCTATGCCTCCCTGCTTTGTGTCTGTCGCCAATGTCTTCACGTAGTTGTCACTTAAATTTTGTCGAGAGTTGTTATTTGTAGGGAAGTTTGGTCCAATCGAAGGTACTTCTCCATTATCAGAACTTGAAATCCACAAATGCATTTTAGAATAATACATTATTTTTTTTCCCCAGGGATGGCAGTGCTCTTTGTGTACATTTTTATTTTTATTATTATTTTTTTAAAGATTTTATTTATTTATTTGACAGAGAGAGAGCGAGTGAGAGAGGGAACACAAGCAGGGGGAGTGGGAGAGGGAGAAGCAGGCTTCCTGGCGAGCAGGGAGTCCGATGCGGGGCTCGATCCCAGGACCCTGGGACCATGACCTGCACCAAAGGCAGACGCTTAACGACTGAGCCACCCGGGTGCCCCTTTGTGTACATTTTTAAAAAGTTTTTTATTTCATCGCTAAATCTGTTTAATGGCATTTGGTAAGTAAATTAAAGAAAATGTTAAAGGCAAGAATTACAGACCAGAACTCTCCCAGAGAAATTACTTTGGCACCATCTGCTGGATAGCTTTTAAAAGTTTTCCTGTACATAAGCTTCCATTGCAGTTTTTTTACTACTTTTCCACAATGATTTAAAGGAAATATTGTCAAAATTATTTACATCTGAATCAGAACCATACCAGCTTATGTTAATAGGAATTTAGCAATAGTAGTAAATCGTAAAAAGGAAGCAGTAAATAGTAAATCCACTATCACTTAAGGGGCAGTAATAACTTGCCCTGGGAAACTTCCATTGCAACACATGTAAATAAATCTTAGAATGTGAATTTCATAGGGAGAACTTTATTTCAGCTGGGTCTCAGTAGCCTCCATGACAATCGCCGATGCATTTTTTATAACTTCGCTGTGTTGTGAAGGCCTGAGCACCAAGCACTTCAGATACATGACCTTAATCCTCTAACAAGCAACCATGTACCTCCTCTCTGCCAGGACTTTGTAGAAACCGTTCAAGGGTATTTCCCACCAGTATTATACTAGCTTTCCATTTGCTAGGAGGGTGACTTTGGGCAAGTTATTCAGCCATGCTCAGTCTGTTTTCTCATCTATAAACTCACTGGCTACACCTACCTTATTGACTACGGAGACTACGATGGTTAAGAGAGCCTGCCACTCTGTGAGCACTCCCAACCCTCCCTAAACTGTCAGCACTGTTATTACAACAGGCCTCCTTCTCCTCAGGGGGATACCCATCTTGGCCACTCCCGAGGCTGGGAGAATTTCCAAGAATGCTCTCCATGTTCCATCTACTTACTTGGGGCAGGACGGATTTTATTTATTAATGAATTAAGCTGTGTTCTGACACCATGTGCTTTTCTAGATTTTCTGATATCACATAGCCTACTTATGGACTATCACCATATCTCCGTATGTTTACCTTAGAAAATAGAAAGGCAGAAGTTTTTGTCTCCTCTGTCCACTGCTCCCAAAGAATCTGTGGCAGAAGCCACTAGCTGTCCCCCAAATCCATTCTCTCCTTCGTAGAGTAGAACAGTAGGCAGGTGCATGGCTCTTATTTCCCAGATGCCTGGCACTTTGTGTGGCCACGTGACTGTTTGTCCGTGGAATATGCTCGGAAGTGATGAGCAACACTTCCGGGTTTTGCCCCACAAAACTTCCCAGGCTGTCCTTTCTCCTTCTGTCGGCTACATGCAGATGACAGGCCTAGGAGCTGGAGGGCCCACAAGAGAGAGAGAAACGTTGGGACCCTGAGGGATGTGTGGGGGAAGGTTGCCTTGCCCACCTCTATACCCACCCCAGAACTGTTGCATGACCAAGAAATAAACTTTTTTGTCTTAACCTTCTGAAATGTTTAATCACCTTGTGACCACAGCTTAGCTAAATCTAAACATTAACCAGGAATGCCATTGTGGTGCATTTTCACTCAATACTTTCTCTACTTTGTGTTTTCATGGATAGGAGTTCACAACAGTGACTTTGTATCTTACAAGTATTTTTCTATGTTCTTATGAATTCTTCGTAACTTAATGGTTGCAGTATCCCATAAAGTATCTGGCTAGACCATAATTCACTTACTATTCTATTGTTGACATTTAGTTTGTTTCTAATTCTGTCTCCACTTTAAATAATGCTATAATAAACATTTTTATGCAGAAGCCTTATTCTATAGTTTGAATCATTTTTAAAAACATCACCAGAATTGGCAGCAACCAAAGATCGTAAACACATTGTTGAACTTCTTTTCACAAAGACTGAATCAAGTACATTACTATCATTAATGAGTGTGTTCATTTCATCAGACTTTGCAAGCAAACAGATTTTACAAATGTGTTAGTATAAACCTGTTAATTTTTAAAATTTCCCCATCTTCTATTTTGCATTAAAAAGATTTTTAAATTTATTTTTCAAAGATCTTATTTATTTATTTGAGAGAGAGAGGTAGCAAGAGAGAGCATGGGGGGTGGTGTGGGGCAGGGAGAGGAAGGAGCAGGCTCCCTGCTGAGCAAGGAGCCCAAAGAGGGACTCGATCCCAGGACCCTAGGATCATGACCTGAGCTGAAGGCAGATGATTAAGCAACTGAGTCACCCAGGCACCCCTATTTATTTATTTATTGAGAGAGAGAGAGTGTGCAAAGAGAGAGGGAGAGAGAATCTCAAACAGACTCCCTGCTGAGCGCAAAGCCCGACACGGGGCTCTATCTCACGACCCTGAGGAGTTCATGACCTGAGCCGAAACCAAAGTCGGACGCTTAACCGACTGAGGCTACCCAGGGGCCTCACGTTTTGCATTTCTTTGCTCACTACTGAGGTTGAACACTTTTCCATATTTGTTCATTAGTGCATCTCCTGTCTTAAGACTTTTGTTTAAAGCCTGCCATCTATTTGGGTCTACATATCCTGCAGCTCTACATAATCTAGCACTAACAGATATTAGAATCAACCATCCAGAATTTCAGAAAGCATTTTATTAAAAGTCAGAACAAATATTAAGGCACAAAAATACATCAACGTTTCAAACAAAAATCTTTGAAACAGTTTTGTCCTACATCCAAAGCAACTTCTTCCAAATTATACAATAATTTAACCCTTTTAAATAGAAAAATAGAACTTCTCAAACCCCTAAATTTTCTCCTCAAATACATGAATGCTTTCCTAGTTCTAAAGAAGTTTCTTAATGCAGTACTGAGCTTCTATAGATACTGTACATTTCCTTAAAATCCTACTTTTGTCACTTATATACATTTGATCTGTTTAGAACTTTATCAATATGTTAAACTTCTTTCTTGTAAGTATAAGGCTTGGTGTTTTGTATTGCTTATTGCATGCTGTTGATCATACAAAGACACATTAAGAAAACTAGTGATTTTTAAATCTAGCATAACATCTCTCTAAACTAGTCATGTATAGCTTAGTGCAACAGACTCAAACCCCTTTTATTTATTTTGAAAGTAAACTCTACCCCCAACGTGGGGCTCAAACTCACGATCCCAAGATTAAGAGTCGTATTTTTTACTGAATGAGCCAGGCAGGCACCTCAAACCCCTTTTAAAAAAAAGATAAAAATCAATCTTATATGTGCATTTTTTATACTTTCAGTCTTGACATTATAGTAGTGCAAACATAATGTACTGTATCACAGAGGAAAAGTTGGTTTTCTCTACAGGACATGAAAGATTTAAAAATTATCTTCTTTACAGGAAAAGTAAAGGACATCATCTCTCAGTCTTAAAAAATTCACATATTCATCTATTTTTTCTTATTTTTGAAATAAATTAACTATCCTTTAAAGCAGATAATTAAATGCTAATCTAACTCAAATCATGAAAATTCCCTTGTAAGCAAATTTCACACATCATATAAATCTAACATGACTTGCATTAGAACACTTAAGCATTTTGTCTAGAAACACATAAAACTGGACTCCTCTCAGATTCCTTCATTTACAGTGAGACCCATCTTGGTGGCATCCCAAGAATAAACTGATCTGATAAACTCAAAAGCTCTGATGGCCAGTTTCTGGACACTTTGTGCAGAAGCTGGGATAATGAGCTGTACAATGGCCCCAGGTATCATTTTTCCCCAGTGTCCTTCAGACGAACCACAGCTACAGCCCTAGGACACCCCCTCCTATTTATATGAGGGGGCTAAGAGGACCTTCCATAGGAATACTCAATTCAGGTCAAGAGACATCAACTGACGACACAATTATCACTGAAAGTGACAGATATATGCCCTTGGAAAAACAACATTTCTGACAAGGTTATCAGGAGGGAAACCTGCTCTCTCTAGAAGATGAGAAAAGTTTGCTTTTCAGCCTGTAGCTGAGCTATACACGTCGCATCCTTTATCGCTCCAGCCGCAGAGAGATGTTTTTATACCCACTATTGAGGTTATGTCAGAGGCAGTGTCCCCCGTGCTCACAATCGACGCCCCACTCCTTCCCCACTACGTCTGCAGCTCCTACAGGCTGGAAGCCCAGGACCCTGTATTTCAAACTTCAGCTGGAGTCATATGATGAGTTGGGGGTCTGCCTCAAAATCTGGGAATGGTAGTAGAGAAAAATGTTAGGAATGAGAAGGCAGGGTCACCTCTGGCTCTGAAACAACTGGGCCCAGGGTAAAATACACCAAAGCCAGAATGGACATAAATGCTGGGAAATGTAGTGGGTGGGGGCCCATTATTGTGGCAGAAATGGAAATAAGGAATGGAACCCACACTAATTGACATTCTTTTCCTAGGAAGGATGCCCCAAACCATTCAGTGTTCTCTATCAAAAATAAATTTGAAAGTATCTTTCAAGACACATTATTACTAGAATTTTTTTTTTTTTTTTTTTGCTAACTCCTATGACAAGAGTAAATGAGAAATAAATTGAAAAGGTAGGCTCTTGAAAGAAAAAATTTTGTTTTGTGGCTCACAATGAAAATAAATTAACAGTTATACTTAAGTGTTTGTACTGGTTAAAGCTTTAAATGCTTCTCAGTCAAAATTCTCTGAAGTCATTCTCAATTCACAAGGTTAGAACCTCTTCAAAGAAAGATATACAAGATTCTAACTTTTATTCCTATTCTAAATGTCCACTAGCCCTGTATCTTTGGTCATGAAAGCAGCAAAACATTCACATTTCCAACATTCTACATTCAACTACCTTTCAAGTTTAGAATGTTCTGCACTTAAAAAAATATTAAAACAAAAAATTTTCAAATCATGTATTACATATATAATGTAACAAAATGATATGTAAAACATGGTTGAAGGTTAAGAAATTAATTACAAGATTAATAGTGATATTCTGTGCAGATAAACATATGTTTCATTATGAAACCAAATAAACCAAGATTATGTAAAGGAAGTTCTGGTGTCTACAAGGGTCACTGGTAATGAGCCCCCCAGCTTGCCGGAGAGAAACTGCGATGTGGCGACCGATGTCTAGCACCTGCCCCAGACAGATTCCGCAGCAGCACGTGCACATACGGCCTGAGTGAGGGGACAATGGCAGAGCAGATCCTTGGAAGTGACCATCAAGACCTCTTTCCTGTGTTCTTGTGTTCCCCTGAGCCCAGACAGAGGGGACCCAACTCTGCAGTTTGGTGTGCACGGTGATATTTACAGACAAGGACTTTGTGTGGACCCGTATGAATACGTATACACACCCACAGCCTCACACACCCACACAACAAAGCTAACCATATAAACATGCTTATGTTCTAAGGCTAACCAAGTTTTACTTAATTTCAAATCACTTCAGTATAAAAGTCAAAGAAAATTATTTTGCATCTAGTAACTACACACCCAAGAGATGGAGATGCTGCTTTACCATACTACAGAAGAATCACATCATTTACCTCAAAGGGTAGTGGAAGAATAGTAGGAGTATTTATGTAAAAAGTATTTTTAAGTCTAGAATTGATATATTTTCCAGAGAAAAGAGAAAACCCAAATCCACGTCCCTGCCACCTCTCAGCTAAGGGCATTTGGGCATATTTCTTTATCATAATACTTTTCTTAGATTATTTCGAAATCCAGGCAATTAATGGACAAGAAGCCGACAGTCCAGAGCAGCTTAAAACGGTCGCAGAACCCTCCTACCACCTGAATTCTTAGTTGTAATACACAGATTTCCAAGATAATGCAATAAAACCTTGTTGCACTGTATCACAACAAAGCTCTCTTTCAGTCTTGAGGAAGTCTCTCACCATTAACCTGGTTTCAGTTCCATGGGTTCCAATCACATTATCTTTTCTGACGAGAACATTTTTTCTGCCATTTCAGATCTGGTCATGATTTCCTTAAAAAAAAAAAAAAATGATATGCTTGCAAATGTTGATGCTCCTTCCAGAACATAACAAAATTCTCTAATCTTTCAACAGTCACAGTTTTGTGGGGGACTAAGTATATTCCACGATACACACAAATATCAGATACAGAAAATAAACACCGGACAATCCACACTTCTAGTGACATATGGTGGATATCTGCTGGCAAGTTCAGAAAACTTGAACATCCTGCTAGCTGGAAAAAGTCTGGAGTTCAGAATTACTGGTGAGAGGCAGGGATGGGGCTAACATGGATTTCCTAGGCATAGTTCATCTGGGGATTTGCCTCACTTTACACAATTCATATATTTTGAAATTATAAAATTATTTATCACATGAATCCTCTAAATGCCCTTTTAAAAGCAATTCTCCAGGGTGTATCTTTCCGTAGAGTTCTAAATCCTTAAGTTCAACTGCTTTGTAGCCAGGTGCAAGTCTACTGCAGCCTCCTCAAAACTTCCCGCTACCGTCAAGATCAACCTGCTGCAGCCGGTCACCTCCCTTACCTTTAGTCAACACAGCAGCGGCTTCTGTCCTGTTCCCTAGCCACCACCTAAGTCACGCCTCAGCTACCACTCATGTTCCTCTACTGTTCCTTCCTGTAAGCTCCTGCTCCCCACATCCACCCTTTAATTCTTACAATTCAGACTTCTTTCCGTCTTGGGCCACCCTTCAATGTCCAGATGATCCATAACTCATTTTTCTCCCCCAAACCTTCTCAAATCCACATCCTCTATTCAAGTCTCCTGCTTAGTAAATGAAAATGAGACAGAAACTCTATTTAATACCCCAACAAAATATCTCAAGTGTAAGAGATTAATTTAGACAAACTGCCATCTTAAAGTATTCTAAACTCTTACCAAGGTACAAGATGTTAGAAAATCAGAGACTTGAAATCTTATAAAATAATTCTCCCTTCCTTCATACCAACAAGCGTTTCCCCTTGCTCCTGTTTTAAATGAGGATCGAGCTCCTTTACACTTTACTGGCAAATCAGTGCACCGTCTTCCAACCTGCTCAATTTGTAATCATTTTATAAAGTTCTAGAATTTCTTTCTGAAATACATTTCTACTTTGTGAAAATAACAGCACCAAGAAAATAAGCAAAAAATATGTTTTACCTCATCTGAATCCACTAATACTGGAAGAGCTCTGAAACAAAACAAAAACAGATGACAATGTTATTAAAAGGCTAGCGTATGTATTAAAGCTGAATATAGGCATATTTGGTAATCTACAAATTCTCATTCCTGGATAGACACAACCAATGGAAATAAACACCTACGTTCACCAACAAACATGGAGAGGAATTTTCATATTGTTCTTAATAGCCCCCAAACTGAAAATAACCCATATGGATAAATTACTATAGTCACACATGGAATACTATACAGCCAAGAAAATGGATGGATTAGCGAGGGATACATTTTTTAAACTGACACAAGTAATCTACAGTTATGAGACACCAGGATAGCAGCACATTTTGGAAAGTGGGGTTGTGATTTGGGAGGAAACAAAGGGGTTTTTAGGGCACTGGTGATGTTCTGTTTTTTTTAATCTAGGTGCTAGTTACATGAATGTGCTCATATTGAAAATTTATTGGAGCTTAGGATTCTATACTTTCCAGAATGTGTGCTATACTTAAAAAAATTTCAGTTAAAAACTGAAATGGGAAAATAATTGTAACTTCAAAATGGAAACAAGGCAAGATGACCAATTCTAGAGGCAAATATGTTGGAAGAATATCAATGAATACACCATACAAATGAATAATTCCAAACACAACTGACCTCCAACTACGGATTTATTTTTTAAGCCCCTGTTATTTTTCACTTTCAACAGTTGGACATGTATCTGAGTAGTGATGTCTTATCTAACTGATACCCTGTGCTTTTGTGAGAACTTAACAGGGATGAATAAGCTTGACTACAGTAATCATTTCACTATGCGTATGTTGAGCAAATGGATCACGTACACCTTAAATATATACATTAAAAAAAAAAAGAGGGATGAGTCAACGTATTATGAAAGGTGGTATTTATGGAATCAAGTATCTGTTTAATTCCCATATCATTATTACTACTGACTGGATGTCTACCGGTGAAGGTACTGAAGAGAGAGTTATACAATAAAACCTTTGCTTGGGAAAGATAATATGGCTAAAAAGAAAAGCCAAGTGTAGAGCATCGATGAGCGATGGCTCTCCCTCACTGAGACGGGGACAACGGTTGGGTGCTCAGCACTCTGTCTGGAGATAAACACTAGCAATCTTAAAATAGCTCCTCTGTGAGGTTAATGACTTTAAAACTTATCAAGATGTACTGAGTACACTGAAGAGGGAGGTGAACTCTGCTAAGCTGTGTCCTTTATGGCTTGTCAGAGATTAAGGAAAAGCCATATTGTCTATCTTATAATAGACTGCATCATATGTTATTCATGGTCCATTCAAATTATCCTATGACATGCAAACAGAATTTCATACTCTGACAGGAACTGTCTGAATAGGAAGTAAATGGGAGCAGGGAAAGGAAAGAATAGTATATGAAAACGTTATCATATCTGGCTGTCCTACTGTTTTCTGTGGCGGAAATAGCTACATAGAATTCTTCTGTCAGGCAGGACCTAGATCCTGATTAGCTCAAAGTTCCTGAGGGGCTTTCTCTGCACTCTATTTTTCCGATGCTCATGTTTTCCTCCAATGACTTCCCCACCATACATGGTATTGTGGTTACATGTGTTTGAAAAAAAATGTTTTACATATGTTTGAACCTCTCCATAATAGAAAGTTGAAACGAAATAAAATGATTCTAATCCTGAAAAACTTAGATCAGAAAAGGCTGGAGTTGGTTACAGGCCATAGGTATTAAAGTACTTGCTATATAGGGAAAAATGGAGGAGAAAGAAAAAGGCAGGGCTGTGTTTTCTTTGTAGTCTGACATGAAACCAGTCATTTGCTAGTGATGGGGGCCTATAAAAACATATGGAGGTATGATGTTCCAAAAGCACATGACAAAGTATGAAAATTATCTCTTTATACGATAACCTAAATTTTAGACTCAAACTTTAACAGGGGATATTTACACATCTGTGAATGAAGAGGGAATATTTTCTTCCACCCACTTCAAATCTTCATCCTGTAGAAATAAATTATTTAAATATTAGCATTTACTTAGTATCACCTGAAAGTAGAATTTTAAAACATAATGTATAAATTTAAGCACTAAAATTCAAATGCATGATTCTCTGCATTTCTACATATCCTAAGAAGTTGGCACTTACGCCACACAGAAATTATGCCTGTATTCTCTTAAATAGCCAAATAAAAATTTGAACTTTGGAATTTTGTACTTCTTAGTTTTCTTTAGATGCAAGGTGTTATTTTTTTTGTCCTGAAAAAACACGGTAGAAACACAGTTGATTTGTAAGACAGAAAATAGCAAGAATATTGATTTTTATTGGCTTTTTGCTCCCAGCATTCATTATGCCTCCTAATTTGTTCTAGTTCTATTATAATGAGTTTATAATTTTTCAACAGAAAAAGATGACAGTACAAATACTCTAAATTTACAAAAGCCGATTTATTTCGGTCTCTCATATTTATGCTCATCTCTCTGGAGACAAGAAAAGGAAAGTAGGTCAGTGAGGGTATCTGTTTTTTAACAGAAACTTGCTTATGATTTTCTCACTGGGAGAAAGAAAAAATGCATATTAAGTATTTTGATTTATAAAATAAAGTAAATCAAAATGTTTCTCTGTGATCTACTTGGCTACATGGAATACTCTGGTTCTAGTATTAATCACATCTTGCTCACCTAGGAGAGAGACAAAGCAACTGAGCCAGTATTAATAGGAACCCCAATTCTCTGAGCAAGTCTCAAGGAGAAATAAGTCATGAGATAAGGCTCCTGATCAAGAGCTGACTGCCCTTAATTTAGAGAAATAAAGTATTCCCTTGATGTGTTTGCAAGCATTGAGTTTTAAAATAAACTGAGGGCGCCTGGGTGGCTCAGATGGTT
>NC_138378.1:89720818-89735574 GCF_054177405.1 Leptonychotes weddellii
ACTCGATCCCGGGACTCCAGGATCATGACCTGAGCCGAAGGCAGTCGCTTAACCGACTGAGCCACCCAGGCGCCCCAAAAAGGAAAATATCTTAATGAAGTTAAAGTTTAATAGCTCTAACACCAGATAATTAAAACTGTTTTAATTTTTCTTAATTAACATATAATGTATTATTTGTTTCAGAGATACAGGTCTGTGAGTCATCAGTCATACACAATATTGTCATACACAATCCACAACAGCGCTCACCATAGCACATACCCTCCCCAGTGTCCCTCACCCAGCCACCCCATCCCTCCCACCCCCCTCCACTGCAGCAACCCTCAGTTTGTTTCCTGAGATTAAGAGTCTCTTATGGTTTGTTTCCCTCTCTGGTTTTGTCTTGTTTCATTTTTTCCTCTCATCCCCTATGATCCTCTGCCTTGTTTCTCAATTCCACATATCAGTGGGATCATATGATAATTGTCTTTCTAAAACTGCTGTAATTTTTAAAGTTTAAATCACCATAAAACTACTCAAAGAACACATTTTAAAAAATTATTGATTACCAAAAATAAAAATGAAAAAATTTACCAAACCAACAGATCAGACTGTTCTCATGGATCATCTATCCTGTCAGAACTTATAAGCATACATAAGTTTTATACTCTATTAATCACAACATACACACTTATAAGAAAGCAGAATATAAAACTGTATGAGAGGCACTTCTGCTGTGCCTAATATGCCTAAAATATTAAAAAACTCATCTCTACTCTCTATTTTACCATTTTTTTCAAGCTTCCACAGTTCTATAACAAATGCTAATTTTGTTAACTGCATAGGCAATACATAAAGTCCTTTCCTAACAGATAACAAATGTTATCTGAAATGCCTTCAAAAATCACTTTAAAATGTGGAAAAATTAATACAAGCTTCTACTACGTCAAAGCTTCTCCATCTTTAATGTGCATATGAGTCATCTACAGGATCCTGTGAAGAAGCAGATTCAGATTCAGTAGGTCTGAGGTGCGCCTGAGCCTGCGTGTCGAACAAGCTCCCAGGTGATGCTCATGCTGGTCCAAGAATGGCGCCCCGGGAGCCGGCAGCTACCGCAGTTACAGCTGTCGCCCTTAACCGGTATCGCTGCTTGGTAACACTGGGTGTTGTGCAAAAAACCTTAGTAGAGAATGTTTTCCTGACGATGAATGTGACACAGACTCTATTAAATACATACTATACTTACAAAATTATCAGAAGTAGGTTTAGCTGTTCCGTTGGAAACCGTTTTTGAGACTCTTAATTTTATTCCTTCAGCTATAATGAGAAACATTATGGAGAGAAATAAATTATAAAATATTTTCTTTCATAATCTCATATTTAACAGCCCAACAAAGATTTATATATATCTTTATATATGTAGATTTATATAGAGAGAGATTTTTACATATACTAATTATTTATATATGTATATATTTAAAGGAAAGTTAATAGCAGAAGCTTCGGGCAGGGTGCTGGCTTTAACATGACTTGGAAATGTAGGAGGGATGGCAAAAATTAACAGACTTCACGAATGTCTGCAATAACAACTAGGTTTTCAAGAGGCTAGTTTGAATTCTAGTTTTAGAGGAGTTTAAAGATTTTTATTTATTTGACAGAGACAGCGAGAGAGGGAACACAAGCAGGGGGAGTGGGAGAGGGAGAAGCAGGCTTCCCTAGGAGCAGGGAGCCCGATGCGGGGCTCGATCCCAGTACCCTGGGATCATGACCTGAGCCGAAGGCAGATGCTTAACAACTGAGCCACCCAGGTGCCCCTAGTTTTAGAGGAGTTTAAACAAACAAGTAAACATATACATATTTCCTTAGAGAGTTTCAATACATTTTAAAGTTTATGGATTTAAAAATCTATAGAATTTATAGTATCATATTCAATAATAAAACACATCTTTGGCTGTGCTTTTACTTCTCTGATGTGTACATTTTGGAATGTGCCTATGATAAAAATAAAATGGGAAAGAGAAGGATTTTCTTCCTATTTGACCAGGCTCTCCTTTCTGCTACCAGTTTCAGAGCAGAGGTTAAGGGCATGAGTTCTGGAACTAGACTGCCCCACCAAGGATTCTGGCTCTCCCTATGCAACCCTGGGCAAAGCAGTTAACTTTCTGTGACTCACCATCCCCAGCAACACAATGGGATAATACTGATATCTACACCTCATTAAACAAGAGCATTAAACAAGTTAGCGTATATAAGGTGCCTGACACGTAATCTCTGCCCCATAACTAATCACTTTAGTTATTACAATAATTTGCAAATCGTGCTTCTCCATAAACAAGGTCAATTGGTATGTTATGATCATAAGTTGATACAATGAATGAAAATGAGGTTCCTTGATCAAAAAATGTTTCTGTGAGGCGTTTAAAATCCCAACATTTGAGATCTCTTCTCTTAATGGGGCAATACACTGATTTTTAAAATTGAGGTACAACATAGGTAATAAAATACACAAATTTTAAGTGTACAGTCTAAGAGATTTTACAAGCATATACACTTGTGTAACTACCATCTCAGTCAAGACATTTAACATTTTCAACATTACATAAGGTTCTTTAAATTCCTTTCTGGTCAATCCTAATCCTACCAGAAGCAACCATTGTTCTGATTTACATAATCACCATGGCTTAGTTCTGCCTGTTCTGGAACTTCATATATAGAACCATAATCCATGGACTCTATATTCTTTTAGATTTGGCTACTTTCACTCAATATAAAGGTTTTGAGATTTATTTATGCGGTAGTGTTGGTTACTTTTGATATGGAACAGTAGCCCATTGTGTGGTATACTACAAATACTTTATCCATTCATTTGTTGATGGACACTGGGCTATATCCAGTTTTAAACTATTAAGAATAAATCTGCTGAAAATAATAGTGTACATCAGTGTCCTTCTGTGAACATCGCTTTCATATCTATCATTTCTTCTGGGTAAATATCTTGGGGTGGAATGGCTGGGTTGTATGGTAGGTATATGTTTACCTTTTTAAGAACCAAATCATTTTTTAAATTAGTCTTACTACTCTATATTCTTTCCAGTAGTGTCTGAGTAATATAACTGTTCCACATCCTCACCAACATGTCATGCTGTCAGTCTTTTAAATTTTAACCATTCTGGTGGATATGTGGTGGTATCTCACTCTGGTTTTAACTTGTTTCCCTGATGACCAAGCATCTTTTCACATGCTTATTGGTCATTCTTTTGTCTTCTTTGGTGAAGTGTATTCAAATATTTTTCTGTTTTTTACAAATTGAGTTTTTTTAATTGATTTATAGGGATTTTACTTATATTCTGGATACAAGTCCTTTCTCAGATATATGTACTGAGGATCTTTTATTCCAGTCTAGGGCTGGATACAAGTCCTTTGTCAGATACATGTACACATAATCTTTTACTCCAGTCTAAGCCTGGCCTTTCATTTCCTTAAGTTTCTCTTGATGAGTATTTTAATTTTTGTGAAGTCTAATTTAGCAGTTTTTAAAATTTTATGGTAACTGCTAATGTCCTATGAAATTATCTAACCCAAGGTTATAAAGATATTTTCTTGTTTTCTTTCAGAAGAGTTATAGTTTTTCTTTTTTAGCGGGGAGGGACAAAGGGAGAGGGAGAATCTTAAGCTGGTTCCAGACCCAGTATGGACCCAACATGGGACTCAATCTCACAACCCTGAGATCATGACCTGAGCCAAAATCAAGAGTTGGACACTTAAATGACTGAGCCACCAGGGCCCCCAGAAGAGTTATAGTTTAAGTTTTCACATCTAGGGTCTGTGGTCCATCTTGAATTAATTATTATGTGATATCTGTGTAAGGAGTCTAGGTGATTTTCCCTCCATGTGTTTATCTAGTTGTTCCAGCACACTTTGTTGATAATACTATTCTTTTCTCATATAACGTCTTGGTGCCCTTGTCAAAAATCAGTTGACAATGAGATTTCTAGTTTGAAGCTACTTTAATTATTGCATTCCATTCATTCATTTTTTTCATTCATTCATTCAGAGGGGGGAGGGGCAGAGGGATAGGGAGAGAGAATCCCAAGTAGGCTCCACGCCCAGCACGGGGCCCAACATGGGGCTGGATCCCACAATCCTGAGATCATGACCTGAGCCAAAATCAAGAGTCAGACTTTCAACTGACTGGGCCACCCAGGCGCCTCTGTTGCATTCCTTTTAAAAACAAAACTTTTAGAAACCTATTATATGGAATCAATTTGGTACTTGTAAAAGTACATTCTTCAATATGTTATTACTTAATGCAATAACAACAACAACAAAATCAACTGACCATATATGTGTGGATTTATTTCTGGACTCTATTTTGATACATTGCTGTGTTTTTCCATCCTTCTGCCAAACCACACTATCTTGATTAATATAACTTGATATTTTTATAAGTCTTGAAATTACTGTAAGTCCATTAATTTTATTTTATTGAGATAAAATTCCCACACTATAAAATGCACCATCTTGAAGTGAACAATTCAGCAGATTTCAGGATAGTCAAGGAATTATGCAACCATCACCACTAATTTCAGATTTTCATACACCTAAAAAGAAACCCCATGCCCATAGTAGTCACTCCCTACTCATTCCTTCCACCAACCCCTGGCAATCATCAATATACTTTGTCTTCTACGAATTTACCTTTTGTGGACTTTTCATCTAACTGCAATCATATAATTTGTGATCTTCATGATTGGCTTTGTGATTCACTTAGCATAATATTTTCAAGATTTGTCCATGTTGTAACTACAAGAATGTTTGAGCTCTTCTAGGTCCTTGCTTTTTGACATACATTTTAAAATCAGATTAACTGGGGCACCTGGGTGGCGCAGTCGGTTGAGCTTCCGACTCCTGATTTCAGCTCAGATCATGATCTCAGGGTCCTGGGATCGAGCCCCGAGTTGGGCTCCATGCTTAGCAGGGAGTCTGCTTAAGATTCTCTTCTCCCAGGGCACCTGGGTGGCTCAGTCGTTAAGCGTCTACCTTCAGCTCAGGTCATGATCCCGGAGTCCTGGGATTGAGCCGGGTTCCCTGCTCAGTGGGAGGCCTGCTTCTCTCTCTTCCACTCCCCCTGCTTGTGTTCCCTCTCTCTCTGTCTCTTTCTCTCTCAAATAAATAAATAAAATCTTAAAAAAAAACAAAACAAAATCAGATTAACCATTTGTACTTTTTTTAAGGTCAGTTGGAATTATGATTGGGATTGCACTGATTCTACTTATCAGTTTGTGGTACTGACTGCTTAATAATATTGAGAGTTACAATTCATAAACATGTTATAGCTCTACACTTACTTATTCTTAGCAACTGAATTATGTAATGATATTGCCTTAACAAATGTTTAAAGTATTATGGTAAAATCAATAAAATGATAAAATGCTATGTAGAAATTAATTGAAAGATGAAAACAGCACTAAAACTAATTAGAAATGCTTTGGGAATGAACAGAAAATTATATATATAATTCTGAAGAGCAAGAAGAGGTGATTCAAGGAATCATCATTAAGAAGAAGATTATTAGGAGCTAAGCACAATGTAAACTAAATTCTTAGTGTGAAACAGTGTATCTATTTTAATACTTAGACTTTAGAAGCGAACAGGTAACAAAAGCTCAAACTACATTAAGGATCTTGAAAATTTCATTACTGACTTTTCCTTTTGTGACTGTCTACCATAATAGGGGTTTTGGCAGATAGAGTTTTAAAATTATTTTAACAGGAAAAAAATGTGACTTTGCATCATAAGTAAAGGTACAAGTTACAATTAAATGGTCATTTAATAAGAAAACATATCACTCACTTAAATTTTCAGATGGTACCATAAATTCTTCAATTTCATCATCAGAATCATCGATTAACGGCATGAAGGCATATCTACATCAGAAACGAGGAAGAGTAGTTTTACTAGTGCATTTAAACCTGTTCGGTTTTCAGTTCATACCTAAAAGCATCATTACATACAAAAATATTTACATTAAAAAATTTCTTATAAATTCAAATTAAAAAATTCAATTATTTTACTCTCAAATTAGGAAAGATTATCAGCGATGAAACAGTGAAACTGGAGCTCCCAAGCCCTGCTGGTGAAAGTGTAAATGGGTAAGATCTTTCTGGAAAGCAGTTCTGCAATGTTCAGGGAAAGGAACTTCCTGATGTACTTTTTTCTCCCTGTCAAAAACCCTCCCTGCCCACTACTTGTTAACTTATCCCCTAACAAAAGGTAAATTGCTAATCTTACTGGTGAAAATAAAGCTTACTGACTAAGCCACATTTGCTGGGTCAGAAATACATTCAGAAAGCACTGCTGATAATAACAATAATCCTAGAAACAAACTAGTCCCTAATAACTAGGTACTGCTTCTACATATTAGGCTACATTCATATTATGGAACGCCAAAGAGCCATTAAAAATAATGTGGTACATCTAGGGGCAGCTGGCTGGCTCAATCGGTACAGCATATGACTCTCAATTTCAGGGTCATGAGTTCAAGCCCCATGTTGAGCATGGAGCCTACTTTAAAAAAAAATGTGGTAGAGCTATACAAGATGATATGGAAAGACAGATCTTAAACAAGAAGGTGCAGAATGGTGTATATGTATATGTACGTACTTATAATTATTATATACTTTAAAAAAAAAGATTTATCTATTTATTTTACATCAAGAGAGAGAGTGTGTGTGCATGCTCGCACAGTGGGGTGGGGCAGAGGAGACAGTCTTAAGCAGACTCTGCACTGAGTGTAGAACCTGACTCGGGGTTTGATCTCACCACCCTGAGATCACGACCTGAGCCAAAACCAAGAGTCAAGACGCCTAACCGATTGTGCCACCCAGGTGTCCCAATTACTATATACTCTTAAAAAGAGCGGGAGAAACACACACTGGTATATACTTTTCCATTTTTCCTTAGAAAGGCATTCAAGAAACTTCACAGCCCTTTCCTTGGGGAAGAGGAGTGAGGCAAGGGCAGGTGGGCCTTCCTATCATATGCAGCCAATGGTACAACCTGAACTTACCAAACTCAAGCTCCTTATATTTTGGTTCCACTTTTCCTTTCAAGCTTTATTTCCCTCCAATGTAAGTAGTATTAATCAAAATGCATGCCTCAATGACCTCCAAGGTATACCATGTTTTCCCCACTACCTCAGAAAATGTACATTCTTTCTCAGCTCAGCTTTTCACGGTTCTGCTTCTTTCCTTGAGGAAGATGCTGCCTTTCAAGGAGGCTTCCTCAACCCTCTTCAGTCTTCCCCCTGGACTTCCTAGTTTATACATCTTATTTCACTGTCTTATATTATATCTGTCTCCCTAGTTGATTGTGTACTCCTTTAAAAGTGAAGACTACTGCCTCAGTTTCTATAAATGTGTTTTTATTTGAACACAGTAGCAGTGATCAACAAATGCTTGCCAAATGTGAATTTTCCCATGTTAGGTACCTCTGATTGTTTGCTGATGGTCTCCACAAAAACATTATTACAATAAGGATAAGTGAAAAAAGGAAGCTCCAAAATGCATCATCAACCCAGCGTTCCATCCAATCCTATAACAAGGACAATTCAAACATGAAATATTAATTTTCTGATAAACACAGATAGATTTCCCATTCAAATAGTGTACAATGACAAACACTCATGAAATCTTTCCAACCAGTCCATCTTCCAAATATGTACATGTTTTTTTAAGAAAATAAAAACTAAGAAATGCTATCTTCATCAAATTAACATGAATGCCTACTTCAGCCTTATAACCAATCAGATAAATAAAACCCTAACACAAATTATATACTACAGTATCATAAAGAATTAGTGTTTAGGGACGCCTGGGTGGCTCAGTCGGTTAAGCGTCTGCCTTCGGCTCAGGTCATGATCTCAGGGTTCTGGGATCAAGTCCCGCATCAGGCTCTTTGCTCACGGGGAGCCTACTTCTCCCTCTGCCTGCCGCTCCCCCTGCTTGTGCTTGCGCGCGTTCTCTCTTTGACAAATAAATAAAGTCTTAAAAAAAAAGAATTAGTGTTTAAAGGGGCTTCTGAGGTCATTTAATCCTATTTTCTAGATGAGAATAGTCATGAGGCAGGTTAATAAGATAATCAGAAGCAAGTTCACAATGGGTACTTTTGACATGGATGGTATTAGAATTTCCGACGTGAAGATCTCGATGCAGTATTTTTCCCAATAAGTTATTTTGCTTTTAGTAAGACAGAAGATTTTATTATACATTGTTTGAAATGTTTCTAAAGGGCTGTTTAACATTATAAACATTCCTTTCCATAAAATTTTAGGGTCAACAGAAAGATTTACAAAACAAAAATAAAAATCCAAAAGATATACTTAGAACTCCAGGTGAAAAACCCTAAGGTGACAGGAGGAGAAAAAAGAAATTCCAGAAAGTTCAGTTTCCTCTCTCACTAAATTATCCCTAAGGCAGAAGTCTAGGATGCACAGAGGGCTGTCTCTAATGTTTATTTAGAACTAGGGACTAGCTCTAAATCAAGAAGCCCCCAAAAAGGCCTTCTAAATTTTAAGTCTAAGAAATGTACCTTCTACCTAGAGAACCCACAGAGAGTATCTCCTGAATGTTCATAATGAGTGTACCACCTTAGAAACATGTCAGACTTAAGGTTTACAGTCCCATTTAGATACCAAAAACCCAATTTCATGGTATGCAAGAAGAGAAAGCTTTCCTGTTACCTTATGTTATATAAGAAGGTAATTATTTTTCAAAATATATAAAGGGGAAGTTGAGAAAAGAACATAATTGGACAAGTAGATTTAGGAGGAATATTTTCAGATTCATTTGAAGGAGGCAAAAGTTCTTATAATTCTCTGTAAAATAATTCAAACTAAACTGAAAATCTCCACTAAAATTACCTGTTTACAAACACTAACTAAATTCTTCAAAATTACCCAAAATAGTATAATTAAAAATGAAAACTTTAAATAGGAAGATTATACTTACTGATTGACATTTTGCAATTCTAAATGTCTTCGTTGTCCACACCATAAACACTATAGAAGCTGAAACACACCAAAAGAGTCACCTCTGAAGGAACATGCAATACTAAAATAATTTATTATAATAAGAAAATTAAATAGCTTACCTAGTACGGCAAAGATCAGAGTATTTGTAAAGTGCCTGTATAAAGAAAATTTCACTGTGTTCTTTCTTAGCCTTAGAGTCTTCATAGTTTGTGCCAAACTTATAAATATGTGCAAAAAGTTAAGGAAAAACATTTTAAATAGTAATAAACAGTTTAAAAACAAAATAAGAATCTCCTACATTTCTAAAATTAGTACTGCTAAATATAGTTCCTATAAAAACAGAAAAAATATTATTTTAGCCAATATTATATGATTATGATACTGATTTTATGGCAGATTTTGTTTTACAATTTACCATTGTCTGAACTACATAAACTTTGAGGAAGACAACAAACAAGAAGCCCTATGATGTTCTCCTTCAATGTCAAGCTCCCAAAACATAGGATAGAGCAGTATATACACTAAAAAACGAGCCACCTTAGGCCAGACACTCTTTTTTTTTTTTTTTAAAGATTTTATTTATTTATTTGAGAGAGAGAATAAGAGATAGCATGAGAGGGAAGAGGGTCAGAGGGAGAAGCAGACCCCCCTGCTGAGGAGGGAGCCCGATGCGGGACTCGATCCCGGGTCTCCAGGATCATGACCTGAGCCAAAGGCAGTCGCTTAACCAACTGAGCCACCCAGGCGCCCCTAGGCCAGATACACTCTTAACAGATCACATTATGACATGCCCTTAGGCTTGTGCTTTTTGTCTCTGTTTCTTTCTTATTTTCTTCTTTCCAGTCTACTCTCTTTTTATCCTCCGAATGACCATAATTAAGAAGGGAGGTCAACAGGGGCACCTGGGTGGCTCAGTCGTTAAGCGTCTGACTTCGGCTCAGGTCATGGTCCCAGGGTCCTGGGATTGAGCCCCACATCAGGCTCCCCGCTCGGCGGGAAGCCTGCTTCATCCTTTCCCACTCCCCCTGCTTGTGTTCCTTCTCTCACTGTGTCTCTCTCTGTCAAATAAATAAATAAAATCTTAAAAAAAAAAAGAAAAAAGGGAGGTCATCTATTAATTCCAATATAAAAATTGAAAAATGAAATACGTTAAATAAAACAAATCTGGACTTAGGTAAGGAGAGACTTCATTCAAAAAATTACTGCAACAGGCAGAGGAGGCTTATTGCCATGGGGAGGATGTTCCAACTCTAAGATCTGCAAGAGTCCCACAGGTCAGGCCAGACAGGGCTTTGATTTTGTAGGGAGGGGTAAACAAGACTAGAAAGCAGGTGTGGGGAAGTGGGTGGCATGACTGGACAGCTGCTCAGGGAAGGACTTTCCCTGAGGTGTGCAGATTCTCGAGAGGGGCCACTGAGGAGGGCTGTGGTGGAAGAAAGCTCAGGGACCTAGGGAGGGAGACCGCTTAGTCTGGCCCAGGCTGGCGTTCTGGCCAGATTGGTCAGCAGGTACACAGGTCTGTGTCTGGCCTTGTCATAGGTAACAAGGGGGCATCTGGGAGTCTCATGTAAGTCCTATGGGACTTATGTCTCATGTAAGTCCCTTGAAGTAAGCCTTTCCCCGGAACACAAAAGGGTGGAGGTTTTCTTAACCATGCCTGTTTTCCAGGAGCACAGGGATCAGGTAAAGCTCAACACTGTCATGTATGAAGAAGCAAAAAGAGGCTTCTCCACTGACTCCTTGGCAGTGAAGCTGGGACTCAAGCCAGAGCACTCTTTGTAAATGGGAGTTGCTTCCTCTGAGCATACCATCAAGCTTTGTTCATGAACCATATACTGAACATAACAGAGCGGAGCAAAAGACTGGAAGTGGCAAACTTTAGATTTATGCCTATTTTAAATTCCAAATACTTCATGAATCAGAAACTTCATGGCAGTACTCAAATTACCAAAACTGCTATTCAGTCTTCCTAAATGACCAGTGAGTTACAAAATAAGATCAATTTCTAAAATAACACAATTCAACCAATTAAGGCTACTGTCAGAATTTACAGAACAGTAAATCTACTGTATTCTTTTAACATTATCAAGACAAATGCTTTTTAAAAATTCTTGACTAAAATGAATTTTCTATGTTAAAAATATGGTCACATTGAATAATTCAAAAGTATTTCTGAGAAGCCGAGGAATAAAAAGATCAAAAGCAAATTCAAAACTGCCTAAACCTCCACTTACCAAGACACTGTTAAATTTAAGTAAAGCTTAAATCATTTCTCCCTTTAAAGGAAAGTGGTTACGAAAGCAAACAGGCCCAGTTATCCTTAGGTGAGAAGCAACGGGAACGTGTTGCTGCAGTAGGAAAAGGATATCCACCAGCACAAGCCAGAGTCAAGAAGAGAGAGAGGGAGACTGGCCAGAAGCACAAGATCAGAGTCATTTGCCTGCAGCAAAACAGCAAAAAATTAAAATAAGCAGAAAAAAAGAAGAAGAGGGCTTCATGAGAAAAGCAATGGCTTTGAATTTTTCAAGTTATTTCTTCTTTTACTTGAGAACCAGATTCTTACAGGATAGCTGTGTTAGGTTCATCAAAGCAAAGGAAGTAGGGTCATTACACAAGCACTCAGTTCTGTATATATGTAGACCTGCTTCTTTTGCTTGCCATTTGTAATCATTTAAGAAATCTACTCTTCCTGTACACAAAATGCAGACTTCTCATTTCAGTAAAGAAAACTGCCAAATAACCATCTTAAAGCAAACATAGGAAATTCAGGTTCAAGCTGAAATGGATACTAAGTTTTCTTTCTCTCACCATTAAACACTAACCAAGATAATTTTAATTTCTGGATTTCTTTATGACTTTTATTTCTAACACCTTTATTAAAAGTATTAATCATTAAGCAAACTAAATCTTTTCCCTTGTTTTCCTTATCTCCCCACTCCAATTTGGCTCATTGTATGTTGGAACAGACCCCAAAGTCAACGCTGTCCATAAAGGTGATAAATTACCCTCATTCAAATCCAGATGGAATTGGGCCTTTAGAGCTGCTTGTCTTTGGAATTTTCTGTCAAGTTGCATTACTGTTTTTCCCAGTGAACTACCTTGTGGATGGTTAAGAACAAGAAATCTTTGAAATACATATCTGTAAATTACCAGGGTAAAAGATAATACAGATTTTTAAAAATGCCATGTCTATAGCTCAATTAGTTGACTGAAAAACATACTTGCTAACTTATTAAAGGCTCCAAGCATATATAATTTTGGAGACAAGACAATTCCAAATTAAGCAGATATCCTAAGCTCACTTTCTAAATGCACAATGACAGAAGGGAAGAAGTTAAGATCTGGAGCTGGCAATGCTGAGACTAACAGCTAGGTTCACCTGCACCGCCTGCCTATCCTGATGCCAGGTATGTTCATCCTGCCTGCCCCTTCTCCTCAGGTCAGCTGAGCATCCCTAACAAGTGATGGGGCCGCAGCAGAACAGGTACCATGGCCCCTGGGGATGAGCTCTCATGGCCAGAGCACTGGTCATGGGCAGAACTGAGGACTGTAGTTGACCTTTTCAACAGCTCAATGTCTTTAAATGTGTTTTCACGTGGAAAATATGAAAATTATACTACAATAAGATTAGTATCATTCTTGGAAAAGATAAGATGTATTTAACTATAATTTCTTTCAACAAACTTGGACTCTAAACTAGTATCCTCGACCAGAAGTAGAACAGATTTTTAAGCAAGTTTGGTCAGAAACAACTCTTTAAATCAGGTGTTATTTCTTTTTTTTTTTTTTTTAAGTTTTTATTTATTTATTTGAGAGAGAGAGAATGAGAGAGAGAGAACACATGAGAGGGGATAGGGTCAGAGGACGAAGCAGACCCCCCGCCGAGCAGGGAGCCCGATGCGGGACTCGATCCCGGGACTCCAGGATCATGACCTGAGCCAAAGGCAATCGCTTAACCAACTGAGCCACCCAGGCGCCCACAGGTGTTATTTCTTAACTAGATACTTTTCAGACAGTAGGGAATCTATGGATATAATTTTGGAGGCTTTTAAATGCCCCACTGCAGGCAACACTTTTGTGGGGTGTGTGTTTCTATCTTGTAAAAAGAGGCTCCCCAGCTTTCATTCGACTTTCAAGGGCATCTTTGGTCCCAAGACCCAAACAAGGC
Source organism: Leptonychotes weddellii (assembly GCF_054177405.1). Classification (NCBI taxonomy): domain Eukaryota; kingdom Metazoa; phylum Chordata; class Mammalia; order Carnivora; family Phocidae; genus Leptonychotes; species Leptonychotes weddellii. The sequence goes on from NC_138378.1 coordinate 89,733,997, forward strand.
TAAGAACCACTGCTTTAGAGAGTAGGGATGCTAAATTAAAAGGCTTTTTTCTTTGGTTTTTAACTTGGAAGCATACTGAAAATTCACAAAGAGGGAGTTTAAAGAGCAGACTGACTGGGTTTCGAAGAAATCACCCACAGGGGACCGAGGAAGGGCCATGTCTGTTAGCGTGCCTGCAGAAAGGGGTGCTTCCTTGCAGAGGAGGAACAGAGACAAACTAAAGCCGTCTCTGGCCTCCCTGTGAGAGATAAAGATGAGGAAATGGAAAGGAATTACAAGGAAACAAAAGAACGTTGAATATTAAAAGCAAAAAGACAAGTATCGAAGACAGTGGAAACAAAAAAAACTTGATAAAAAAATCTGTCTAGAAAAAAGAGTTTCAAAGAGGATGTAAATGCAGAAGAAAGAGATAAAAATAATGTTCTGGGATATGCATAACACTGCCTTCTGCTCTGACCAGGTCACAGTTTCTTTAGAGTCCCTCCCATTTCCACGAATGCATATTTGAGGGCTCTGCCTCGGAGTTAAAAAGAATGGAATTTCCCAGACTCCACTGAAGTCACTGAAGCAGTGAGGAGGGTCCTCAACGATGGGTTACCATGCATCTAAAACTTCTCCTGCTGTAACATGGCTTCTGTCCCACCAGCATCACTGAGCCTGCCCTCCTGCTGTCTCATTTGTGACCTCTGGAATGACCAAAGCCAGGTGCACCTTGGCAGTTCATCTCTCTGTAGTACTGGTCACTGTTGACCACCCTTCCTTACCAAAGCTTCACCCCAGGACAATTTCTGGGTTCTTCTATTTCCCTTCACCCTGGTGTTCCTTTCATGCACATTTCCACCCCCACTGGGCACCATCCTGGTCCTTTCCTCTCTCTGGTCTACATGTTCTTGGCTTGCTTCCATGGGCTGCGACCTACTCTCACATGAAGATGACCTCCAACCTTCACCATTCCAATTCCTCTTACAAACCCTGACTGGGATTTCCAACTCTCTACTTAACACTAATGCCCTAGGCAGCTCACACTTCATCCATTATGGTCCCTTCCCTAAGTTCATTGCCTTGGGGATGGCAACACTGTCCCCAGCCACCCAAATGAGACAGCAAGACCTTTCTGGAGCTCTCTCCCTTCTTTTCCCACCCATTTCTACTAAATCTATCATCTGGAGTCTTTTTTTCATTCCCTCTGCCCTATTTCTAACCTCACCATCTCTTTTTTGGACTACTGCAAATGACTCTTTACCAGACTTCCTATCTCTAGGTTCTAGACTTTCCTTTTCCAGGTCATTTTTATATTTTTATTTTTATATGATTTTAAATAATTTCTACACCCAATGTGGGGTACGGACTTAAAACCCTGAGATCAAGAGTTGCACGCTCTTGGGGGCACCTGGGTGGCTCAGTTGGTTAAGCATCTGCCTTCGGCTCAGGTCGTGATCCTAAGGTCCTGGAATCAAGCCCTGCATCAGGCTCCCTGCTCAGTGGGGAGCCTGTTTCTCCCTTTGCCCCTCCCCCTGCTTGTGCGCTCTGTCAGATAGATAGATAGATAAAATCTTAAAAAAAAAAAAAAAAAAGAGT
>NC_138378.1:89736074-89748508 GCF_054177405.1 Leptonychotes weddellii
GAGCCTGTTTCTCCCTTTGCCCCTCCCCCTGCTTGTGCGCTCTGTCAGATAGATAGATAGATAAAATCTTAAAAAAAAAAAAAAAAAAGAGTTGCACACTCTTCCAACTGAGTCAGCCAGGTGCCCCTTCCAGGTCATTTTTAAATGTCATTCTTGAGTTCTTTCTAACACAGATTTCACCATGCTACTCACCTGTGCAGCTTTCATTCCCCTTTCCTTTCTCCCTGCAGAAGGAACTTGAGACTCTTGAGCACGTCATTCTATCTTTCCCTTCTGGTCCCACCTTCCATGATTCTCCCACATATGTCCACTTACAGGCAAGCTACTCTGGGACATTCTATCACTGCACCCATATTTTCACACTTCCCCTCAATTCTTCCCAGGATGCCTTTTCCCCAATTCTTTCCCCAGTTAACCTCATCTGTCCTCTCGGTCACAATTTAATGTCACCATCTCTGTGAAGTCTTTCCTGATTTTTGCACTAGAATTACTTTCTCTTTCCTCTGTTTGCATAGCACCTCTTTAAAATGGCAATTTCTATTGCTATATTGCTCCTAGTTATATGTTTGTCTTCCCTCCCAGAGTGTGAATTCCTTAAACGCAGGGACAATACCTTTTTCTTCTCTGCCTCCTAAGCATAGGGCACACAGTAAGTACTTAAGTTTGCTGAACTAACAGAAAAAATAAAGATATTCTTTGTTTGGGGAACTATTGCTTTTTCACCTTCAACTAAATTCCTATATTGAGGTTAAAAATAATGTATATCTATATTTCTTCCTATTATTATAAATACAAACTGAAAGTAATCTGATTTTAATGATACAACAAACTACTTTAGGACATAGTAAAGGATATAAACCATATAAAAATGGAGTCAATAACTGCCAAAATAATGTCACCAAAAGTAACAGCTAAATGGTTAGAACCCTGAAAGATAAAAATAGGGGATAAAACCTGAATGTAAACGTTTCATTATATTATAGAAATTATATGAAAAAGAAAAACAATTTAGCTCATCTCATCACTTTACAAAAGCCACATAAAATTTTTATTCCTAATAAAATTGTGTCTAAGCTCATGGAAATTTTTGTTTTGGCAGCAACAGATGTTAGCTTGTCATCTACCTGTTCAATTACAATGTAAAATTGTATTATGGAATGGCAAATAAAATGTGTCATGTCCCCAGCCCCACTTAGGTCAATTTCAATCTCTCCCCTCTCCACACCAAACCTACCACCAGGGCCACTAATGAAATGGACTCCTGATCTCTCCTACTATCTGTGAAGGGACATGGAAAAAAAAAAAAAAAGGAAGTGTGGAATGGTAAAAACAAACCATAGGTGAGACACTTTAATCACAAGTTGACAGAAAATCATATTTAAAAGTTATATTGAAGACATTGGCTATGTAAAATTTTAAAGAAATACAATGTATATACCATATCTGCATGTGGGATATTTATCTTTTTTCTTTCTAGCAAAGACTAGTTCCTGTAAATTATATACATAAATGCAAAGCTCCTCACTAGTCTAAAAATAAGAATAAATGTACCTTTCAAAGAGTCAAAGATGAAAAGAGCAGGTGTATCTAATACAGAAGGCAGATGTATCAAAGATAATAGAAAGAAGAAGAACGAGGCTTTTAACAAATTGAACAAATGGCCTGCTTCAAGATCAAAATATGTCAAGTAAACTTAATTGGCAACACAAGATCATTCACTCTGTGCAGTGATCTGATTTACACATCCAGTCCAAAAGATATTTTGGGTAAAAATTACTAGGTTCTTTGAATCAACAAAATATAATAAGCTGCTTAATCACTCAGTTGTCAGCCATATTATTAAGAAAAACGGAGAGCTAGAAATCTAGGGGTTTTCCCAGATATAAATGTTCTGCCTCTTCTTAGAGAGTAAAGTATTTGCTGCCTACACCACCCGAGTCATTTCCCCCTGGACACTACCTTCTCGTGGTTCTTCCAAGAATGGAGTCTGCTGAATCCCCAAACATTGAGTCCACAAGAGTCAGAGAATACTTATAACCAAATGAGACTTAAGACTGATGAGATGTAATGTCTGCATGTGTGAAGGATACAGTTAATTCTGTTCACTTCCACATGTTTAGACCATGGGTTAAGGAAGAAATGAATGTGTTCAGACTGTATAATGACAAAGACAAATGTTCTTTATAAAGAATAACCATGAGCATTTTTGAGATAGAGCTAATTTCTGGGATGACATCAAGTGGTGCCTTCATAATCGGTCATACTTTAAGAAGTGCTCTGTCTGGACTTCTACTACTTTCAGGAAGTATTTAAAAAGGGAAATATTCTATAGGGGAAAAAAAAAAGCTCAAATTGGGCCTTTTTCATAAATGTCCTGTCTTTAAAAATTCATCTCAGGAGATATAAAGTAAAATCCTATTTCATAGCAACAACAAAAAGGGATGAAGTGGAAACATGTGGCTTTTACCCCAATAACTCTCATCACGCCTTCAATAGCTGCGAAGATAAAGTAAAGAATCCCCAGTCCGACCACCCGGTGCATGACTGTTCCTAAACGGGGCCTGGAATGAGGAAGAGGAAACAGAAAAAAAAGAAAAAGAAAAAGCACCGGTAAGTAAAATGCATCTGAATACAGTAACTGGTCCCATTTCCAACACAGAGAAGTTATTATCTAATCAAATCAATCTGCTCCCCCCCATCCGGCCTCTGCTTCCTCGGTTTTAAAAAATAGCCTCTTTTCCGGGAACAGGGCAGAAACAGGCTCAGGAGAAATGGGCCTCCTTCTCTAGAACTAGAAGCTGTACTGATGCCCATGAAGCAACACGTTGAGACCACCCAGGTGCCACAGGATTAGCATTAACACAAGTACTCATTGCACCGGATGGAAGAGTAGCCTGAGGAAACCTAGGAGTCTAAGTGCCAACTTCTAAGTGTCACTGGCAGAAACAGTAACTTAATTCTTTCATGAACATTAATTAAAAACTGTTCTGGGATACGTCTGTTAGAGATAATCCACTGATTTTCTGACTTGGGCAGAAAAAGAACAGGAGTATTAGGAGATCGAATTCTATTCCCTTTCTTCTCACAATGTCCAAAACAAGAGTGCTAACACACTGTAGTTTCCATTCTTTACACTGGAAAGAATTAAAATAACATTTTTGATTCTTAAAAATATCAATGATTTGGGAAAATGCAAAGGCAGTAATTTTTGTGATGAGTAATTTGAAAACAACTGAAATTTCATGAAATTTGCAAATCTATAGCACAAATGTTTCAGTTCAAAAACCCTCTTGCCAGAGTGATTAGGAAAAAAAATTGATTTTAGATAAATACTTAATGTAGTCACTTTAAAACAAAATCTAACTAAAAATTAAACTAATATCCACAGCTTATATTGAAGACTGTATCTGATTTAGTTCATCTAAATTCTGACTCATTACAGCCCCTAACTGGAACCTTCTAACAGCCAGAACCATGAGTGCTCTGAAGTTTGTAACTAGAATTATGAGGTACAAGATTCCACATGAGGACTCTGTGTTTTGTATACTGTATTAAGGCCCAAAACAAACAAACCTCCCAAGACCCCAAAAAGCACTTGAGAAGGAATCTTAATAAATACCCAGTGGAAAAAAGGTTTCCTGGCTAAAATCTTGCTAACTACACCAATCTCAAGCTCACAAGCACATGTATGTGCATTCAGTGCATATTCACTGAGTGCCTACTATGTGCCAGGGACCGTGCTGCTGGGCCTTAAGATGCAACAGGACACAAGATAGGCAAAGCTTCTACTCCAAGTGGGGGCAAGACAACAACTCCTAACATATGCATCAAGCAGTGCTCTGAAAGGGGTGAGGATCAGAGTGACCGAGGGTGTGCACCACAGTGGGAATTCCAACAGCACTAGCCTCTCTGGGAGAGGATGGTGAGCAGAGACAAGAGTGAGGAAGCAGGGCGCCTGAGTGGCTCAGTCATTAAGCGTCTGCCTTCAGCTCAGGTCATGATCCTAGGGTCCTGGGATCGAGCCCCGCGTCGGGCTCCCTGCTCTGCGGGAAGCCTGCTTCTCCCTCTCCCACTCCCCCTGCTTGTGTTCCGTCTCTCGCTCTTGCTGTCTCTCTGTCAAATAAATAAATAAAATCTTAAAAAAAAAAGAGTGAGGAAGCAAACCATGCCTGGGATCTGGGGGGAAGACGCTTACAGGCAGAAGCCTTTATGGCACTGTGGGGAAGTGTCTGTTGTGTTTAAGGAACAGCAACAGCAAGAAAGCCAGCAGGACAGAGCAGAGTGTTCAAAAAGGAAGAGCGGCAAGAGGTGAGATCAGCCATCTAAAAAACCACAGAAGGGAATTGGATTTATTGAGCGAGATGAGCAGAAAAGTCTTAGTTATGTTTAAAAAGGATCATCTTGGCTGCTGCTCTGTCTGAAAAGATTGACAGACCAGGGCAGACGCAGGGAAACCAGTTAGGAGGGTACTGAAGTCATCTAGGGAGAGAAGATGGTGTTTGGACCCAGGGTGGTGGCTGTGGAAGGGAGGGGTGGGTTCACTCTGGATGTGTCCTGACGATAGAGCCAAGAAACCGGATGAGCGTGCCCCAGGGATGCGAGTCGCTGGAACAGAGGTCTGGGGCCTGAGCCTGGGGCACTTCAGTGCTGGAGCTCAGGAAGACAGAGTCTAGCAGGGGGGACTGGGAGGAGCGGCCAGGGCTCTAAGACTCAAGCTCCCACAGGGCCCTTGCACAAAGCCTGAGCAAGGCCATGTGGTTTGGCAACAGAGGTCCAGGTGATTAACAAGAGCAGTCTCGATGGAGGAGTGGAGGCAAAACCTCACTAGGGTATGTTCAGAAGAAAATGAGGGAAGTTGAACTGGCAACCACAGACAATGCATCTGAGAAATGATGCTGCACAGGGATGAAGAGAAATGAAGGAGAAGCAGAGGAGAGGGCCGGCTGGGATGGAGGGAGATTTGCTTTGGAAGATGACCGAAGTGACAGCATGCTGTTGGCAGCGACGCAGCTCAGGAAAACTGATGACCCCGGAGGAAACAGAGCCGGCTGCTAGAGCAGCTGCTCTGACACATGAGAGGTAATGGCATCCAGAGCACGAGGGCAGGAGCAGGACTTAACCATTGCCTTTCAAGAGGAGGAAAACACTATATGTGGTCCAGAATGGGGGGAATGGTACAGATTTGGTGGCAGAAATGCACTGAATTCCCTTCTGATGGCTTCCATTTCCTTGGAGAGAAAAGAACCAAGACCAGCTAAGATGGAGGTGGGTAGGAGGGGAGAGAAGGGGGTAAAATAGTGTTCTGTAGAGTGGGAAAAGGACCATCAACTGAAAAGAGGATCTAGAAACTGCGAAGGGCATTAAGGGCGCACTTAAAGTTCTGGGTCATGAAGGGAAATGAGCCTGCACCGTGGTCAGGCAGATTCTTCTGCTTGGGTATGAGCCTGAGGCTCAAGGGAGGCTGACAAAGAGAAAGGCAAAGGGCTTCAGGTGTATGCAGATATTCAGCACTCTGCAGGATCGATGGAAGGTGGCAGGATCAAAAGGCCAGAAGCCACACTAGGGTCAAAGAATGAAGTGGGCTTATCTATTGGGAAAAGTAAATGGCAAACAGAGAAGGTGACAGTTGAAAAGAGGATTAACATTTGCAATGATAAAGAGGGTACAGTTAAATATAATAATAAAGTCTAGAAAGTGGCAGTGGGAATCGGTAACTGAGGTGAGGGACAGGTGAGAGCAGCCGAGGTGGGGAGATGAGATCCAGTTACTCACAGGATCACCCACACAGATACTGAAATCACAGGGACTTCTGACACAGGCAGTGTTGAGAAAGACAGAGAAGCAAGTACTCGGAGAGTTAAGGGATGAGGGGAGAAATCTGGAACTTGAAAGGCAACTGCGGTAAGAAGATATAGCAGGCGATCCAGTCTGGAAGCTTGAGCTTCTGGGAACTGGAGAGTTTTAAGGAAGAACAACGGTCCAAACAAAGGAGCAGTGAGGATAAAGAGGACAAGCTCCTCCATGGTCATTCCCAGTGACTCACGGGCATGGGAGAGAAAAGATGGAGCCTGAGAGGGTCTAGAAGAAGTAGGGTCCTCGCTGGACAGCCAGGTTTTAGTCTGAAATCTGCTGACCTGGTGTTTAGTCCTCTCTCCCTTACAATACTCAAATACAATTGTAAAAACATAACTTGGGGCGCCTGGGTGGCTTAGTTGGTTGAGTATCCGACTCTTGATCTCAGCTCAGGTCTTGATCATGAGGTCATGGGTTCAAGCCCCGTGTGGGGCTCCACGCATGGCGCTCCATGCTCCATAAAAAGCATAACTATATGTCTAGGAAAGAGAAAATGGTTTGAACTTTAAGAATCATTTAAAATTTTCCTATCCTTAAAGTTGATTGCTTATTCATCTAACTATAAAAAGCCACTGGAATTCAAATTCAAGATCTTTATTTGAGACAGTGTAAAGTGATCAGTACCTGGAAATGCCTTAAAAACACGTTCTTGCAGATATTTCCCTATGGGGTTTGTATGATCATACTGAGAAGTGTCCAGTCTCACAGAATCATAATGTAGGCGGGAGGAGTCACAAGACTGAAAGTTCAGTATCTTTCCAACACGCCAATACTTACTTCACAATGCCATAGCCCAAGCTCACAATGATCACAAGGAGGCGAGCCAATGTCCTCTTCACCGCAGATATCAACTCCGCAAATATCAATAAACCTTGGGCTGAGGGGAGGAAAGAAGAGAAATCATTCTGTGTACATCTAGAGGCCTGCCACCAAAATTCTAAATAGGTACTGTGTGTAACTATACATATGGACCTCAGCTGAGTTAGCCATATTTGCTTTAAAGGTCATCTAATCCAACTGATGCTTCAAAACCTCAGTGGAGGGGAATCTGTTACTTCCTGGAGAATTCACCCCGTATTTGCTCTCTCTATTGGGCACAGCTTGCTTACATCAATCTAAAAGCTGTCTCCCTCAATTTCCCTCTGTTCTTTTTCTTCCCCGTGAGATGACAAAGAACTATATCCCTCTTTCTGTCCTGTAAATATTTGAAAACCATAAGGTCCTCTAGAGTTTTCTTTTCTCCAGGATGCCTTCATCATTTACTCACTTATGCTCCTACTGTGTGGCTATAATAGGAAAAGAGACACCATGATCACTGCCCTCATGAAGATTATAATCTGGTTAGGACAAGTAAGTAGACAGAACTCAGCATGGTGAGCCCTAGAGGCAATATAGTATCTCCTAGGACTGTGAGGGAGCCAACCCAATCCACACTTGAGGGAGGCACAAGTGGGTTCTCAGAAGAAGTAACATTTAAATCAGGATTTGAAGGCCTAGTAAAAATTAACTATTGGGGGGAAATAAAGGGGAAAGGAAAATTAATGGTACATGAAGAGGCATGGAGGAGAAAAGAGGAAAAGTAAAATACACTGCAAGAAGTCAAAGTTCAGTGTGTCTGTAGCACAGTGTAATGAGGGATTTCAAGAAGAGGTGGTGAGAGAGGCAGGGACAATCACGTAGGGTTTTCAGGCCATGTTATGAGTCTGTATTTTATGCTAAGGGCAGTGGGAAGTCAATGACAGTAAACAAGGAGTAAAAAAGGAAATGGTAAACTACAGCCCATAAGCTAAATCTGGCCCTACATCTGCCTTTGTAAATAAAGTTTTATTGGAACATAGCCATGCCCATTTGTTTACATGTTGACTGTGGCTGCTTTTGTGCTACAATGGCAGGTGACTAGTTGAAACAGAGACTGATGGCCTGTAAAGCCAAAAATATTTACTATCTGGCCTTTGCAAAAGAAGTTTGCTGACTCTTGGAATAAAACTGACAGCTTTATTTTATCAAGATTGCTCTACTTAATGGCTTGGAAAGGAACTAGGCTACAGTCAAGGAAAATGCTCAGGAGGCTATTCCAGAAATCCAGGTAAGAGATGATGAGAGCACAGTGCTGGCAGTGAAGATGGAGACAACCAGAAAGACATTCAGAAACCAGTAGTGAATCCACCTACTTATTCTTGTTTTCAGCTCACAATTCTCCAACTTATGCACAAGGAATCATAAGAGACCTTGTCAAATGCCTTGTAGACAGATATGGAACTAGAGGGAGAGGAAGAGGGTGGCAAGAGGATGGCGCCAAGGCTGACTGGCTCGGCCATCCACTAACAGGAATATCTGGAGGAGCATTAGGTTTGGACTAGAGCGAATCAAGTACAAGGGCAGAAAAGGTGAGTTCCTTTTCTGCCATACAGAGACTGAGAAGTCTGCAAGGCATTCAGAAGATGGTTAGCAGGCGACCACCTACTGTTAACCATCTGTAGCTCAGGACAGACATCTGGCCAGGAGGTTAAGCTTCAGGAGGAACACAATGGATGAGCTCTCCAAGACAGAGGAATGTGAAGAGGTTTAGGATGACAAATGTTCAAGGGTGGTGTGTTTTCAAATTCCTTCATGAGCTGCTCAGTCTGGACTATTTCCCTGTTGGAGGAAAGTGATTATACAACCTTCCTGGTACAGCTGGACCTGCAAAACAGGAATCTCAATGTCTTCACTGCTAGTCCTCCTGCTGTTACCTAAGGTTGTAGGAGCTGGTGGGAGGCAACCACCCTGTAATTGCCTATGCTGAATTTATTCTTCATCAGCTTCAACCTTTAAATTCTTTTAAAAAGTTTCCCACTTGTATTTTTGTATTTGTACTTCAACCCCAAGTTCAAGGTCTTGCCTATTAAGTTTCACCTTTCCATTCAGGATACCAAAACTCTTTGATCCTTCAAAGACCTCCAAGTGAGAAGGGTCCATCTAAAATTATTGTCTATACCCCCAGTATTAACAACTCTGCCAACAACACATTGTCCACAAAATTTTAGCGAATGCTCTCTACAGATGCATAGGTCTGCAATGAACGTTAAGTGAATAATAAGGATAAACCGCAACAAGGTCTGAAACCTGAGACAGACATCATTCAAAACCTCCTTCTAACCCAGTGGTTCTCAATCCTAGACGCACACTACAATCACATGGGAAGCCTCTCAACAGAACCAATTCTTAGGTATGCCAATCTCTGGCACTGGTATTGTTTTATTTATTTATTTTTTAATAAGAGACTTTTTTTTTTTTAAGATTTTATTCATTTATTTGACAGAGAGAGAGACAGTGAGAGAGGGAATACAAGCGGGGGAGTGGGAGAGGGAGAAGGAGGCTCCCTGCCAAGCAGGGAGACCGATGTGGGGCTCGATCCCAGGACCCTGGAATCATGACCTGAGCCGAAGGCAGACGCCTAACGACTGAGTCACCCAGGCGCCCCGCTAGTATTGTTTCAAAGTTCTTCAGTGATGCTTTATGTGCAGCCAGGGACGAGAACCATTGCTCCAGACCAGTGCTGTCCAATAGAAGTTTCTGGGATGATGGAAATTTCTACATCTACGCTGTCCAATAAAGTAATCACCCGGCCACGTGTGGCAACTGAGCATTTGAAATGCAGCTAGGACAACTGAGGAAGTGAACTGCTAATTTAATTTTACTTAAACAGCCAGATGTGGCTTGTAGCTACCACACTCGACAACACAGCTCTATACTGACAATGCTGCTGGGTGATTACGTGCACGAGCCCTCCAGACATGGTTGCACAACCAGTTTTCAGCTCACATTTCTCCACCTTGTCCACAAGAAATCACAGCTGTCAAACACCTTGAAGAAGTCCAGATATACTAAGTTTAGAAGCACAAAAGAAGTCAATGTGACATGACCTATTCTTAAGGTCCCCGTGTTGGGTCCTAACAATCACCATTTCCTGTCCCTGCAGTACTTTTTCTAAAGTCTATCTTTCCAGGATCAGGGCTCAGCAAGACAGCCTGGGTTACAGACTTCATTCCCACTTGGGAAAATCGGGAACAGCAGCAGCCATGCCGTCTTCTGGTGCCTTCCTTTTCACAGGACTCCTCAAAGACACCGACAGCAGCCTGTGGTTTCTCTTCCAAGGCTTTCTCGTGTCATCTCAGACAGAGGGCTTAAAGTCCCTGAGGGTGGCAAGTGGCCTCTCATCCCTTCATGTATCTTAGGCTGCTGCTGCTCCTCACTGACGTTCAGGCCACCCTCCGCCCTCCCTAGACAAGAGATGATCACCACTAAAAGCAAAGCTCAACTGCCTTACTTGACATTCGAGAATGCTCTCCTGGCGAACCATGAGCAGCAGCTTCCCCCCTCCTTCATTATTTGGTTTAGAGCAAGTGTGCGAGCACGCGTGCACACACACAAATATCACTAAAACCTCTCATAGTGTAATAAGACCTCTAATATGCCTCCCTGGATATTTGTCCTTTCTTTCTTCTCTTGTACATATCCTTTCATTTTGGGAAATTATAAACATTTCCCAATATAAAGAAAGCAGTATAATCAACTCCCATGTATCCAATACTCAGCTTCAGTAATTATCAACATTATGCCAAATCAGTTTCATCTATATTCCAACTCACTCTTCTTTTTTTTCCTGGAGTATTACAAAAATAAATAGCAGACATAACCACACCCTATGAAAATCTGTACAAAGATCATTTTAATGGATCGCTCAGAAGAAAAGCTCCTGAGAGCTTTCAACCCTTTTGAGCTACCTCCGTTTCCAAAGCTTTGGCGATGTAACTGTACCTTTACTTCTCTGGCCTTTTTGCACGCTACCTTCTAGAAATCTGGGTGACACATCTGAGATGCCCAACTTCCTGCCCTCCCTGTGTAAACCGTGAGGGGCCTCCAATGGTCACGTGAAGTTCTCTGTGAGAGTGAGGAGACCGAGAACACCAGATGGCTGCAGGCACCATCCATCCCCACACTACTGAATTTACTCCCTGGGATCAAATTTTCCTTCTTTTCTTTTGTGGAGGAGAAAAGAGAAGAAAGAGTATGGGGAAAACACAGAGAAATATGTTAAAAGGATTAGTAGCACTGAAAGTGCCCCTGCCTGGAACTTTTGTTGTTTTAAGTCAATCACTGGAATGGGAGTTTTCTTCTCCCCAGGAGGAAACTGAGGGAAAGCAGGGGAACAGAAAATGAGGACAGCACATCTGCTAGCCTAGATCAGAGCCCCACTCTGACATTCCCTTCTTGGCTCTTGTCCTCTTCATCTCTAATGCGACTGTTCCCAAACCACTGTACAAAGGAGGCCTCCCACAGCTCTGCTCACAAATGCTAGGGGTCTCCTGATCATACTGCATTTATGGAGAGAGTCACAGCTTACTTGATAGCCCAGTGCTGCTGACGTTTTGATATTCAGAATAAAAAACTGCTTTTTCAAGCATTCCCAGGAAAATAACAGCTGCAATCCAGAACTGAATTCTTAATATATCTTTCCAATAACAGGCAGACCACATCAGCCACAGTACGCCATATAAAATATAAACGATACACATCACCATGTAAAACTGTAGGAAGAAAAGCAATTTTAGTCAGTTAAGCCTTGTGATCATTTGAAAATGGACATTTCTCCATTCGAGTATCTTTTATTTTCCTGTCACTCTGGAAACAGAAATAGAGGGTATACCCAAGCATTAGTTACTAAGGGATACCACCACCGAGCTCTTTAAATTGTTAACGTTTCCAATTAGGATACAAAATTCATTTTAAAAAAAGGAAAAAATGATGAGAAATACTCACAATCATCAGAGGCCAATCTGATGCAGAAATATATCCATGAGGCCCAATCATAGAAAGAGAAACTGGTGAAGATGGGGATAAAGAAATTAAAGAATTAAATGACTCATCAGTCTTTTCTTATATTTTTAAACGTAAGCTGATTTCCCAGAAGGCTCTAAGAATACAAACCGAGCTAACAAATGCTGAATTTTTACTTAGCAAAAAGTATTGGATAATTACTAGTCATTGGCATGTAATCCCATCAAGATACCTTTACTTGTATACGTGGTCTTGTCAAACACCTGGGCCAAATAATTTATTATGCAGATAGCAGAGCAGTATTGGCCTTTGACTGGCCCCATGCTGAGTCACTGACCTTACAGAGGACTCTGTCTTCCTTAATGTAACTTGGGATAGATTACCGATTTCAAGCATTTGGTTGGGGTTGTTGTCCAAGACAACAATAATAAACAGGGTGCCAAACACAGTACAAAACTTACAGGTCTCAGTAATTGCTCCAGTTACTAACTGGTGGGGTCTTAAAACTGCCTGCTGGTATCAGGAGAAACAGACACAATACCTGGGAAGGTGCGAGGAATGCACAAGTCTAGGTAGCAGAACGGCCCCAAGGTCCCTGGCTCTCTTCTCTGGCCCATTATGTCATCTCTGGGAAGAGGCCCTACTTCCCACTCTTCTAGAGCAGCCACCTCCACCAGCTTCCCCTGTGGTATACCAGTTCTGTGCCTCCTCTCAAGCAATGCCTATGTCACTCAGTACTTTCTGCCTCCTCACTGGCCTGG
>NC_138378.1:89748608-89832800 GCF_054177405.1 Leptonychotes weddellii
GGCTCCTGGGTGGCTCAGTTGTTAAGCGGCTGCCTTCGGCTTAGGTCATGATCCCGGAGTCCTGGGATCGAGCCCCACATCAGGCTCCCTGCTGGGCGGGAAGCCTGCTTCTCCCTCTCCCACTCCCCCTGCTTGTGTTCCTGCTCTCGCTGTCTCTGTCTCTGTCAAATAAATAAATAAAATCTTAAAAAAATAAATAAAAATAAAAATTTTAAACCCCCAATGATGGTCATTTTCATGAGACAGAATATAATGTACTGCAAATGCAATTAAAATGTTGCCTACCCATTTCTATATTAGAAAATTCTTTTTTAAATTTGAAAGGATGAAGAATTTTATATCCCACTATATTTTGAAATTTTAAAAATTTACCTTCATTTTAAATTTCCAATCCATTAAAAAATGTATGTTACAGTTAAGATAAGCATAAAGTTTTAAGTACCCCAGATAAACAGATTGCTTATTTTTGTGATTAACAGAAATTAATTTCTGAATGATGTATTTTAACAGAAAATGTAGATTTGGGTCAACGACAAAAATACAGAATATAGTAAAAGCAGATAGCAAACACGCATGCAGTTTAACTATACCATTCAAATTCCATCTTGCTTCTGGTTTTTCCGTTTTAATAGAAACAGTAAACATATGAAACCCATCTCTCTGTGTTCGGGCTACAACATCCTAAAACAGGAAAAAAAATATCCTTTATGTTATTTTTAAAAATTGCTGAATAAGCTATAGTTAAACAATTGTTCACCACATTTTAAAACAACTTTTAGTAATTGAATTGGGTTACTTTTTACTGTTTTAAAACAATGGAAAGAAATGGTAGGCAGTGGAAGGATAGCGGACTGTGGAAGGATTGCCCCCATTCCCCTCCCCCAACCATGGTCCTCTCAGACCCAAAGCAATGGAGGAAGAAAAAAGCTTTTTCTACTGTTCAGTTTTTCCTCTTTTAATATTTTTAAAGGATCTCCCCCAAATGCTATCATTCTGTTTTACTTAATAATACCATTCAAATATTTTTTCTAATATTACTCTTCCCATATTTCATCCTAATATCAAGCATTCAATTGTTAAATGTGGGTGTTTTTAAATTGAACTGGGGGGAGTAAGAAGTCAGGTAACATTGTTAGAAAGACTGTACAGATTCAGTACACAGGTTCAATTACTTAAATTCCTTAACATCTATGTTACTAGCAGTCCTGCTGGGAAATGAAATTGCCCACTGTAATGCCTAGGAATGCTGCAATGTCCCACATAATTGAGTCAAACTTTTCACATTCATCCTTCCAGAATATTTCCTATCCTTCCCTTTCATTTCCTACTCCTGCACCTGCAACAGTCTGTGCAGAGCAAAGAGTTTGTCCCAGCCACTGCAGAGTGGAACGCCTTTCCACTATGAAACTACTCTTTAAGATCATTGAAAAACTTAAGGAACATGAAGAGTCATGGCATAAAAGCAAACGTTAAGCCCTCCTAAAGCTACCTTCAGTCCCTGCACTCAACTGCTTCCAACCCTCTCCACCTCCTGGTCTTCTGACTTTTAGGAATTCCTCCAAATACCAAATTCTCTCTCCCCTGGTGCTACATTCATGGTTTCTATTTCTTTACATCCTTAATGATGATCCAGACCAGCCCACTGTTATGCTAGGCATTTGAAAGAAAGGCTGCAAAGAAGTTAACCTTAAATTACAACTTCAAAGGAATTTTTAAACAAAGCCAGAAATAAGTATATACAAAATTCATACAGACACACATAAAAAAAATATACTATTTGGAATAATGCTTCTTTTTCCTTCCCTGCTTCTAATCGCCCTACTGTACATTGCTCTCCAAGTATTTATCCATCGCAGATTCTTTTCAGGCTTACCGGAACTTGTATACATTTGATTTAAAGACAAATAAAATGACTTACTGTTGATCTTTCCTGGTTTGAAACATTTCTGGTATTTGTAATTAGTTCCTTATTCTGGAAAAAAAAAGAATAAAATAATTCCATTTTATATTGCTGCATTTCTATGGGGAAAACTGCTTTAACAATTAAGAAAAAATGTTTTGAAAAAAGTAAAGAACCAGAGAACACATCTTTGTAGCACAAACATGAGTAACAAAATCCTGCGCTTGAAAAATTATTTTTTAAATCAGAATAGTGGTTACCTTTGGTGGGGAAGGTATTAGGAACTAAAAGGTGGGGGGAAGGGGGTTCTAGGTGCTAAAACATTCTGTACTTCATCTGGGTCTATACTGATGTGTTCAGGTTCTGAATATTCACTTAGATTACACAGTACAGGGATAAAATTGATAAATTGATAAATTCATCAAGCCATACACCTCTGATATGCACACTTTATTACACTTCAACACAAATTTTAAAAACACCTTTATTATTTTCACTGAAGACATATTTTCATTTCAGAATTTACAGATTAAAAACATAAGTTACAATGACCCATAGCCTCATAACCCATGGATGACTGCTGTTAACATTTCAGAATCAAATCTTCCAGGCTGGGAGGAAGTAAGTGCATAAGGGAGGAGAGAGTGTTCAAGTAGGTTGGATGCTGATAAGTCAAGTAAGCTGACAGACCTTTAGTACTGGAAACCGTGACTAGCTGTTCTGATGGAATGATGGGGGCAAAGGTTTCACTAGAATAGATAGAAGAGAGAATGACAGAGGAACTGACAGCAGACCAGGAAAAGATGATGAAAGGGTTCTTTTCAAGGGTGTTTCTGTAAAGGGTACAATGAAATGGAGCAATGGCGCCAGATCTTACTTGTTAGTTACTACCACACATACAAAAGAACTACACCTAAAATTAACAAATTAAGCACCTTTCTTCATCAAAATATTGATAAAATAGAATTTAAGTTAATACTTGTATTCGCTGGGAGTAAAGTACATTCTACTTTGACATGGCAAGACAGATACTCACAGTCAGTGAGGGAAACACCTGTAAGTCACTGTTGCAATCTAAGTTTTCATATTTTGTTGTCCAACATTCAGTGTTCTTGAAACGGCCACAAAAGTCTTCAACACCAGGATCCTGTTTTTGTGATAGCTCCTCCTACCCAAGGTAAAATTCTATGTTATAATTTATTTCCACACTTCTTATTCAAGAAGATAAGTAAAACTTAGTATCTAAATGATATCAAAGATTTATTCAGTTTGGAACACTTGAAAACATGCAGAACAAAATACTGAAAAATGTTTTGGATATAATTTTAAGTATGACAAGGTAATCATAACATGTTAGCCATTCCAAGGTGCTCAGATACAGTAACACATAATACAAGCATAATCTTAGAGGAAGAAAAGTGACTAAGGTATTACCACAGGAAATGGTTCACGGAGAAATAAAAACTACTTTGTCCTGAGGCTACTCTCATTTTATCCCATATATAAAAGATTTTACAGAGAAAGAAAAGCAGCATTTAACTACAAGGAAAGTTAAATCAAAGACAGATGAATAAAACCAGGCTCCTAATGGCGGCTTCCAGTCATGAAGAAAAGGTTAAGTTGGCTTCTACTGGCCAAACAGGAGACAATTTGAGCAAAATAAATAAAAAATAGTAATAGATTATAACCCATGTAACAAAGTAAAAATCAATGAGTCCATGCTGATGATTGCTCAGTTAAATGATTGACAGGTAAGATAAGAGGAAAAGAGAGAGCTCATCCTGATGGCAGAATGTTAACAAAGCAGAAGAAAATATGGAATTAGAAAATCACCATTTAGCAATCATCAGAGCAATAACTGATTCATCAGTCAAGAATCAAAGGATATTAAAACAAGGACTGATGAAAAATCAGGATAATCACATACAAACACAAAAATATTTCTTCACAAATTAGTGTTAACAACAAAGTAGTAATTTTATAGTGGAGAAACCTGGTAGAAACTTCCTTAACCAACTGATCAAAGTTAGCATTACCAAAAATGGGACAAACCAGAACTCTCCAGTATGCTTGCCAAAAACATAACCTCAATCTAATCATGAGGAAATATCAGAAATATTGGAATTGAGGGCCATTTTATAAAAATAAATGGCTGTACACCTCAAATACATCAATGTCAGGAAAGACAAAAAAAAAAAAATAGCTGCAAAAATGCAGTATGATCTTGGAAAACAACAAAAAACTGCTAAAAAGGATGTTTTGGGGACACTGGCAAAGCTTTAAGATCTGTTTATTAGGGATGCCTGGGCAGCTCAGTCAGTTAAGCATCTGCCTTCGGCTCAGGTCATGATTCCAGGGTCCTGGGATCGAGCCCCGCATCGGGCTCCTTGCTCAGCAGGGAACCTGCTTCTCCCTCTGCCTGCTGCTCCCCCTGCTTGTTGTTGCTCTCTCTCTCTCTCTCTCTCTCTGACAAATAAATAAATAAAATCTTAAGAAAAAAAGATCTATTAGATAACAGGTTTGTATCAATGTTAAATTTCTTCAATTTTATCCCTGTACTGTGTAATCTAAGTGAATATCTTTATTCTTAGGAAACACACACTGAAGTATTTAGTGTGAAGGGGTAAAATATTTGGGGATGAAGTCACAAAGGCAGTATTTGAGGAAAATGGCACCTTTCATCCCAAATGGAAAGATAATACAGATAAAAGTAGGGAAACCCATGCATCATTCAAGCTAGGAGCCCACAAGGAAATGGCTGCGAGCAACCATCAGAACTGTCAAAAGAAACACCTTGCTGAGGGACGCAGGACATCCCAGGGGCAGGAGAAAGCCTAGCCTGGCCTCTTTGCTCCTCTCACCTGCTCCCCCTCCTCCTTTCCCTGGGGGTCTCTTTTCCTCTCCTCACCTCTCTGAGATCTGCTTCTACTCACTAAAGCTACTCGGCCTCCCTAAAGTTCTAGGTGCCCTATAACTAATTTTTTGAATGAAGTAAAATTTTTACATTTCTTCCTTAACTACATTGATTTTTATTTGTATGTGACCCACAATCCCTTTACTGATGGTTCCTACATGTCTGGTTTAAATATTTATTAACATTTTTCACAAGACAAAAGGAGACATTTTTTGTTTAAAGATTTTTTAGTTTTAGTTTTAGGAAACTAAAAGATGTTTCCTTCTCAGAAAGTTTATACTTTGATATAATTAAAACATTTCTTGCCTAAGTCCCAAAATAAATCTGTGGCACTTTTAAAACTACAATCTATATTTTTGGCCTCCTCACCTGATGAGCTAATAAATCTTTATACTCATAATTTTTCCTTCATAGCTTTATATACATTAAAAATTTGCATTTACTTACCTCCAGCTTAAAATATTCACTTTGACAGGTATAATGCCTCAAATGCCACTCTATGGTAAACTTCACAGGCCCAGAACAACTGAATGACTTAACTGTTTAGAAAAAGAAAGTCTTATTTTATCGTAATCATATATATGCTCCAATATAAGCTTAAGGTTTCGAGAATGCAATTTAAAATAGGCTAATGAAACAGTGAGTAAAATATTACCTAATTTTGCCCAAAAGTCACTGTAAAATGAGATAAATTAATTAAATTATAGTTAACCAAAAGTTGCCATAATACTATTCATTTAATCTCTGTATTAAATCTAGAGTTAAAAATCAACTGAGTAATGAAATATGCTGTCACTGCTTACTCTAAAGTCACTCTAAATTGTTCTCTTCACTGACTTATTCATTCAAAAAATATTAAGTGAGCAACCCTTGTGTGTCAGAGACATAATGGTAAACTAGAATAATCCCTGTCCTTGATATAAGAGGTACTAGGGAGAGGAGGGTTAACAATTAAACAGGCACCTTTGATAGAATAAGGGTCTGAGAAGAGGGGGTCAAGGGAGCCCTGGGCAGGGCACCTAACATAGTCTAGAAGAGCATGAAGAAGGGGTACCAACAGGCTTACTAGAGGAGGAGGCCTTTAACGTGAAGAGCAGGAATTAGCTAGGTGACAAAGAGAGTGGAACAGTATATGTAAATGTCCATGACCACCTGAAAATAGTTTGCTATGGTCAGAACACAGATTGGGGAAAGGAGGAAGAGCTGAAGCTGGATAAGAGTGCTGGAGAAAAGTTGTAAGGGGTACTATGCTCTGCTAAGGAGTTTTCCTTTATTTTGAATATTACAAAGGACTACCATATATTTCAGGTAGGAGGGTAACATGATTAGACAGACAGAAAAGGATTAAGTCTAGAAATAGAAAAAGCTCTTTTAGGAGTGTTATCACAACATGGCAGCTGGCTTCCCCTAGAGTAGGTCATGAGAGAGAGAGAGAGAGAGCAAAGAAGAAGCCACAGTATCTTTTATGACCTAGTTTCAGAAGTGATATGCCATTAGTTCTGCCATATTCTCTTGGTCAGACCAACCTTGATATAATGTGGTAGGGGACTATATAAAGTCATGACAACCAGGAGGCAGGGATTACTGTGAGCCATCTTGAAGACTGGTAACCAGAGGGAATCCAACCTGAGGCTGAGACTGGTAGAATTTCTGGGGCAGAACACCCAAGAGTTGGGAACTGCCTAGAGAAAAAGTAAATGAAATCTGGACAGGGATACCACTGAACCTGTCTGCCCCAGCCAGCCCCTGCACAGAAAGAAGTCCAGTGATTCTCAGAGGCCACACAGGGCTGGGAACTAGCTCAGTTTCCACCAACCAGAGTGTAAAGGCCTCATTAAATATACCAAGCATTCGGGAGAAATGTAGCAGGGCCACACCTCAGAAGTGGTGCTAAGTTAGCCCTACTCCATATCCACCCTAAAAGAAATTAAACATAAAATTGGAAAGGATCAAACTGACCCAAAAGAAACTTAACTGTCTGCCAGAACAAAGTTGTTAAAGGAATACAACATTTTAGCACTTAAGAATGTAACATTCATGGGGTGCCTGAGTGACTCAGTCAGTTAAGCATCTGCCTTCGGCTCAGGTCTCTATCCTGGATTCCCGAGTTCAAGCCCCACGTCATGCTCCCTGCTCAGGGGGAGTCTGCTTCTCCCTCTGCCTCTCCCCCCACTTGTGCTCTCTCACTCTCTCAAATAAATAAAATCTTAAAAAAAAAAAAAAAGGAATGTAACATTCATGACACCCACTACCCAAACAAAAACTAGATATAAAAACTAGATATAAAATTGATTCATAATTATGATAGGTCATCATGACAAAGGTGGAAATGACAAAGATAATTAGCAGAGAAGAATATAATATATAAATATGTTATAAATATTTTCCAAATGCTCAAAGATAAAGGAAAATATGAAAATACTGAGGAGGGAAAGAAGATATTTGAAAAAAGGAACCAAACTTCTAGAGAATAAAAAAGTACAATATTCAAGTAAAAAATTCACTATATGAGATTAATAGAGGTTAAATGAGATTAAATACTGGACAAGGAAAGATCACTGAACTTGAAGACAAAGCAAAAGAAAGATCCCAAATGAAGCACAGAGACTGAAAAAAATTAACAAAGCCTCAGTGACCTGTGAAACAATATCAAGCGGTCTAACATAAGGGCAAATGGAGTCCCAGAAGGGAAGGATAGAGAGGTGGAGACAGTGCCTAAATCCATGATCAGGGGCGCCTGGGTGGCTCAGTCAGTTAAGTGTCTGCCTTCGGCTCAGGTCATGATCCCAGGGTCCTGGGATCGAGCCCTGTATCGGGCTCCCGGCTTGGCAGGGAGCCTGCTTCTCCCTCTCCCTCTATACTGTTCCCCCTGCTTGTGCTCTCTCACTCTCTCTGTCAAATAAATAAATAATCTTTTAAAAATAAATAAATCCATGATCAATGTAAGAGATGAGATTTTTTCCAGTGTAGATATACAATTGTTCCAGCATCATTTATTGAAAAGACCATCTTCTCTCTAAAGAATTACCTTGGCACCTTTACTGAAAATCAATTGAGTTTACACGTGGGTTTATTTCTGGGCTCTCTGATCTGTCTTATTGTTCTATATGTTCTACCTTTATACCAGTACCACACTGTTAGGATTACTGTACCTTTATATTATAAGTTTTGAAATCAGATAGAAGTCTTTCAACTTCCTTCTTTTTTAAAATTCCTTTGGCTATTCTAGGTTTTTTTGTATTTGCATATAAATTTTAGAAATAGCTAGTCAATTTCTATATACAGTCAGCTTGGATTTTGATCGAGATTAACTGAATTTATAGAACAATCTGGAGAAAACTGACAGTATAACGTTAGTTATAGATTTTTCATAGATGCCTTTACCAGCTTGAGAAAGTCTCCTATTTCTAGTTTTAGAATTCTAGGAGTTTTTATCATGAATCGGTGTTGCGTTTTTTTCAAATGCTTTTCTGTACATATTGAGATGATTATATAGCGTATTTTTTTTATTCTGTTTATACAGTGAATTACACTGAGAGACTTTCAGCAGTAACTCCACAAGACTGCATCCTGAATGGGGTAGCAAAAGAGGGGTCACCATGGGGCGCCTGGGTGGCTCAGTCATTGAGAATCTGCCTTCGGCTCAGGTCATGATCCCAGGGTCCTGGCATCGAGCCCTGCATCGGGCTCCCTGCTAGGTGGGAAGCCTGCTTCTCCCTCTCCCACTCCCCCTGCTTGTGTTCCCTCTCTTGATGTGTCTCTCTCTGTCAAATAAATAAAATCTTCAAAAAAAAAAAAGAGTGGTCACCTAAGGGAAAGCCAGATGCCTGATCCACCACACAGCATGGACACATATCCAATGGACTAACTCTTAGCTTTGCAGGCACTAAAATCTGGTTCTGCGAGAACACAGAGACTCAGTCTCGCTCCTTCACCATACCACCAATGTAGACGTATAATCTAGAATGCCTAATTACTCACTTAAAATGAATAGTAACTGTAAAGTGGTTGTGTAATGATTGATTAACTCTCTCCCTTCAGCATGCCTTTCTGGATACCCAAAGGTGATGAAGGTTGCTTGATGAGCATGGCACTAGAATGAGGCGGCTCAGAAGGATGCTGCATCTACACCTGCTAGTGACATGTTATACTTACAGCCATAGTTCAAGAAGACTTCTCTCCCATCGGTGCTGCTAGACCTCTGCTTTAACCTGACTAAACACTCGTATTTTTTTATGCTTTTGCTTCTAACTCCCTTCTGCTGCCTCATTCTTTCTTTAGACATGTTAATACCACCGTCTTGAGCGTGGTCTATTCTTAGCTGATCACAAACATTATGTATTGATTTTTTTTTTAAGATTTTATTTATTTGACAGAGAGAGACAGCAAGAGAGGGAACACAAGCAGGGGGAGTGGGAGAGGGAGAAGCAGGCTTCCCACTGAGCAGGGAGCCCGATGCGGGGCTTGATCCCAGGACCCCGGGATCATGACCCAAGCTGAAGGCAGATGCTTAACAACCCAGGCCCCTGTATTGATTTTTTAAATCAAATTATGTGTTTCACTGGTACATACCACTTTCCCCCCCCCATTTTTTTTGTCTGCACCTTCTAAATCTTACTTGTCTAGACACTGAGATTTGAATTCATTAAAGCAAACAGATGCCAAATTTTTTTCCTCACCTACCTTTGACTTCAACTTCCTCTTACCAAGTTCTTATCACCACTGATGATCTATGATATCAATGAGCTGCTTTGAACCACCTCTGTTTTCTAGCTCATGACTGGCCAACTTCCCTCAGCAGAGACCCACATGCAACAGAATCACCCAATAAATGATCTGAACATGGTGTGATAGAGAAAAGGGGCATGGCTTTGGATCCCCAGGAAGCCAATTTACTCTACCCAACAAAAAACTACTCCTTATCCCAAAACTTTAACCCTGGCAACCAACTTACCTAGTCAAGTTACTGGAAACACTAAGAGGAGTTAGACTATAGTAAATATGATTTGCTGTAAACCCATTAAAAATAGTAAAAACCTTAAGATCTATGACTTGGTAGTTCTTATATCCTAATTAAAATGTTAGTGTCTAGTAATTTTTATTGTATTCTGTGATCCATACGTATATTTATAAAAGTTTCAGGGATATGAAGGCTTTACCACAATCATGACATGTCATATATTCCTAAAAGGAATTTACCTAGTTTTAAAAGCTGGGATTCAGGGGCGCCTGGGTGGCTCAGTCGTTAAGCGTCTGCCTTCAGCTCAGGTCATGATCCCAGGGTCCTGGGATCGAGCCCCGCATCGGGCTCCCTGCTCGGCGGGAAGCCTGCTTCTCCCTCTCCCCCTGCTTATGTTCCCTCTCTCGCTGTGTCTCTCTCTGTCGTAAATAAATAAAATCTTTAAAAAAATAAATAAATAAATAAAAGCTGGGATTCAGAGTAAAATTTCACAGAAGTGAAATACTTTTCTTTGCTGAAGCCTACTTTATTATACTTTAATTATAATTTTTAAAGAATGATTCATATTACATTTTTTGAGACAGGATCAGAAAAATCATTCTTGAAAATAATCAAGACTTAACTGAAACAGAAGAAACACTGAAAATGTTAGAACCACTTAAAGACAAAATGTTTGCATAGCTTAAAATATGTTATATTAGTTTTAATATGTTTATATATTACATGATATTATTCATTTATAACATACTGTTAGTATATTAGTTTATTGTACTTACCAGAAAACTTGATTTCAGTAGAGTTAAACATAGTTTTTCTAAATATCAAAGGTCCTGATTTCTAAAATTAAACACAAGAAAATACAGAAAGATCTAGTTAAAAATTTTTTTTCTCTATTTAGGAGTATACAGTTCTAACTCTTGCACTCCTGTGACCAGAGTGATTATTTTTTAAAAATGTAAATCTGGTCCCATCACCCACTTGCTTAAAATCTTGTGCCATGTGTCTACTCTCTAAGAGGCTCTGGAATGCCCTTGCTTCTAGTGTCTCAGCCGGGGACCAGCCACACACAGGAGTTAAAGGCTGCTGCCATGTACCATTATTGCTGCTCAGGCAGGGGACCTATCTGTGCATTTGCAGTTGCTTTCTCAATATCTATTCGAATGACTTTTGATAAAACAACCATCCCTGTTCCTAAATTGTTATGGTTTTCCACTGGTACTTAGGCCAATTCTTACTGCCGCTCACAGGCCCCGGCATGATCAAGGCCTGCCCACCTCTCAGCACCTTTCTCTCAGTGTTTTAAATGCAGGATACTCCTTCCGACTCTCAGGACCTTAGTAGTCAACCTGAAAATTTACTTAAAAACCCTTCCCTGTCACTCTTGGTTCACCTTATCAATGACTTCTTATGCTTCTCAGCCCAGTTCAAGAGCCCCTTCCTCAGGAAGTCTTCCACCAGGTGCCACACCAGGCCAGGCCCTCCCTTACACAGTCTCTAGGACCTATCCTTCACGACCCTTGCCACAATTAAAACGAAATAATCCATTACTTAGTTATTTAACGTCTGCCCTCACCAAGAATAAAAATGCTGTGAGAAGGGCTTGTGTTCAATGAACAAGTGGTTAGGAATGAAAAACACAGATGACAGGCAGCTCTTTCTTGGTAACCTTCCACCCCAACACAGTTTCAACAGTAACAACAAACCCCCCAGCCCAGATCCCTCCTCTGAGCCTCAGATCCACATACCCAACTGCCTCAAGGTCATGTCCATCCTAGTGGACAGACACTCCACACTATCCTGTCCTAAAGCAGACACATTCCTCTCTGCTCCTCCCCTACTCTTTCTATACTACCCATGTTGGTTGCAGGTGATACCAGCTTTAGTCACCCCAGCCTTGGCTCCTTCCAGCCCCTGAGCTCCATTGCCCAATCCCCAAGGCATGCCTATTTTATCTCACAAACACTTCCCAAATTTAGTTCTTCCTCTCCATCCCTGCCACCGCTGCTCCAATTCAGGCTCTCAACATTTTCTGCCTCCCACTCTGCAATAACCTAACTGATAATTCTGCCACCAGATCTGAGTCTATAATTCATCCTTAGATAGCAGCCACAGTGATTGGTATTTATGTCTAAAATCCTTCAATGGCTCTCCTTCATTCACACCCCAAATTTGTTATTGGTGGCCTAAGCAAACCTATAAATGGGATTTGTTTGGCCCACATGGGAACTTTTAAAAATGTTTTAAATTAGTTGACATGATAAAAACATGGATTCTGGTCTTCCCTTTAAAAAAAAAGGGGGGGGGAGACTTGGCAATTCTGTGTCTACATTGCCATAAAAGATCCACTAGTTGGAGCTGAACGGCAGCTGCCCTCTTCAGAAGGAGCACATCATCTAGAGGCCACAGCTCTCCCAGCATCCCCTAACTCTAGTTCACTTCACTCAATGACATCACTGGCCTCAGACCCTAAGGGTCCTGGAGTTTAGAACCCTGGCCACAGGTTCAGGACCAAGCTGTGGGAGGCTTAGGGTAGTCTGAGTCCCCTTTAACACTCCTACCAGAACCTCATTCATCAGAAACACTAAGATTTTCCTGCATTGCTGCTTTTCTACTCCCTCCTCCTTCTTCATCCAGGTAACATCTACTCATCTTTAAAGACCCAACCAGACATCAACTCTAGAAAGCGGAGTTAGGTGACGCCCCTCCTAGTGCTCCACTAATATTCCAAGAATGCTGCCATGTATCTAACTACTCATGAATCTGTTGTCTCTACTACTACGTTAGCTTCTTGAGAGAAGGGACTGTTGTCTAAATTCATCTTTGCAACAGCAATGGCCAGTCTAGTACATTGTGCACAGCAGGTGCTCAAACTATTTGTTGACCTTTACAATCAAAAGAAGCATTTCTTGATACATTTGCAGTACAAATAAATGAAAGCCTCCTTCTCCTCTCTTATTCTTAAGGACAAATTCTAACAACTTGAAATGGGTGGAAAATCAGCATATTCTCTGCAAAGAAGGGCTTTATGGACTGCTACTGATCTGATGTAGGACCCAAGGAAAAATTTACCTTCCTTACGCAGGAAGCAAAGTCATTCTTTCTCCAGGGCCTTTGGAGTTTCACCATCCAAAGTAAAGTGGCAAAGATCTTTATAGATATGGTCAAGTAGTTTAACAATTTGTGCACAGTTCATTCACTTCCAGTATTCTTTACACTGACTTAGTTTATGATACTGCCATTCACTAAAGAAGCAGCATGAAACCACAAGTGTGGTTCTCTGAGTTTTGTTTTTTTACTGTTCCGAGAAATTCAATAGAGATGTGAATGCTATATCACTGACACATTTAATGGGACACCAACCCAGAAGAATCCTGGAAGAAATGGTAGCACCGGGTCTTAAAAATTCAGAAAGAGACCTACTTTCCTTCCCGTATAGTTTCTACGCTGTAGGAAGTATTTGCAGCCTCTGGTACTAAATTTCTCTGATTGAGTAAATCAAAATATAAGTTTTGCCTTTAGGGCTCAAACATCATTTCTTTTCTTTTAAGATTTTATTTATTTATTTGACAGAGAGAGACACAGCGAGACAGGGAACACAAGTAGGGGGAGTGGGAGAGGGAGAAGCAGGCTTCCCGCGGAGCAGGGAGCCCGATGCGGGGCTCGATCCCAGGACCCTGAGAGGAAGGCAGACGCTTAACGACGGAGCCACCCAGGCGCCCTCAAACATCATTTCAATGCATGTGGAAAATATTCATCTTAAAGCAGAGCTGGATGAATCATCTGACTAGAAAAGCAGGGGATAAGGCCTCTTCCTGATTTCCTGTCCCTCTTTAGCAAGACTTTCCAAAATTCTACTCCTGCATCGCTCCTACATCATCTCATGTGACTACTGGATGCCAAGTTCTCAAATGGCCTGTCCTGCAAAGGAAGTTTCCACACATTCATGCCTCCAGACTAGCCTTTCAAACACTCCTTAATCACCCATCCCACCTCATCTCCACACACACATTCCCGGAACTATGATCGGAGCCCTAGAGAAATTCAGGAACCCTGGAAGAGCGAAAGAGGGGTGCGGTGGCTGCCGCATGTTTCCTCATTTAAAGAAAAAAATCGAAAGCAGCACACGCGCTTTTAAGTTTCTGCTGAGGGAAGACTGGGAAAGTCCTTTCTAAAGTGGCCTCACGGGTGTGGCGCTGCGGCCGCACCCGGCCCGAGGAGGGGTCAAATGGCAAAGATGCTGGCACGAGGGAGTGCCAAGGGATTTGGGGCTCGGGTCTGAATAAACAAGAACTTGATCGAGCCGGAACGCGTCAGAGCACAGCGAGGGGCCAGGACCTCGGGAAGGACAGTACCAGCCCCCAGAAGGGAGAGTCTTCCCCATGCACAAGCTTCCCCACAGCCCAGGTCGGGCCGGAGGAGAGGGCCAGCCTCGTCCATAAGAGACGAAAGACTCCGGGAGCGTATCACGGAGCCGGAGCAGGCCCGGCAAAGGCCAGAAGAACAAGTCCGGGGCCGGGCCCGGGGGTCGGAGCGAGCTCCGCGAGGACGCGGAGGGCCCGAGACGCGCCACGCCTCGGTCTTCACACTCCACTTACGTCGTTGACCGTCGCTGCCCAGAGCCCGAGCTCCGGGACGGCGTCCACAGCCGCCGGGGCCCAGCACAGGAGGTAGAGGGCGACGCGAAGCAGCGGGGCCCCGACAGGAAGGCGGCGGCCGGGCTGGAGCCGGGCCCCGAAGCGGCAGGAGACGGCCATCTTGACACGGAAGCCGCACCTGGCGCACCGAGACGCCCGCCACGCCCCAGGTCCGCACCTGGTGCAGCTCCGCCTCCGGGAGGCGGGTTCGGGTCGGGTGGAGTGGCTCGGACTGGGAGGTGGAGGAGAGGTTTGGGCTTGGGCGAGGAGGCGGGGTTTGGGCCCGGGAAGCGGGGCCGAGGCCCGGGCCCAGGCGTGGAGCTATAAAGAAGCTAGAGCGCGGCTAGGAGGGGTGGACGGCTCAGAGTGTGGAGGCGTGCCTCGGGGGCCGGGCCCGAGTGGGGAGGCGGGGTCGGGAGAAGAGATGTCTAGGGGCGGGGCTAGATTTGGGGCGGGGCCGGGAGGGGAGGTGGGACTCAGGACTGGGCCCGAGGGTGGAGGCGGGGCCGCGGGAATAGGCGGGGGTGTGGGCGGGACCATACTGGGGCAGGGGCGGGGTGGGAGGCGGGGCCGGCCTGAGGCGGGGAAAACTCAGGTCCCAGATTTCACTGTGGTTGTGGTCCGAGAGTATGGGATGGTTTCGTGTCAAAGTTCTGCTCCTTGTGTCTCAGTTTCTTGCATCCTCTGCACGTGCCCCTACCCCAGCTCAAGGGAAACAAACTGTTCCCTAAATTCATGGAAAGTGGTCTGGAAAGTACTTCGAGGTCAGGGTCAGCTGGACCCAAGGCACTGTGTTGTAAGCATAACGTCGGTAGCACAGTTAGTAATTTTCAGACAAATAAAGCCGCCTGATTACTTAAAGCTGAAAGAGACAGGGCTTACATCTGTCTTACTGTGTACTTAGCCCAGCATTGACGTCTTTGATGTCAAAGAGAACTACTTTATTATCAAATGTAAGTAATGTCCAGAGGAAGAATACAATCCTGGATTAATATTGTTATAACGTAAAATAAGACTGATTTATAGTCAAGAGGCTCTCTCTGCCTTATCAGTCACCCTAGTCACGTATTTAGCCAGTAATTATTGAGGGTCTAGTTCAGAGTATTGAGTTGAGGCTCATGTGTATATATAAATGTGAAGATTGAATTTGTGATAGTTCCTTTTCACAAGACACTTGTAATTATATATAAATATTTTTTATTGTTTACTAATGATTCATATAGGCCCTTTGTTATACAACCATCGAAATTCAAGAGCACGGAGATAGGTTTCTGGAACACTGGCCAATCCCCACCAGTAGGTGGCACTAGCAGTTTGAAGATATTTTATATAAATTCGTGTCTACTATAAATGTCTCTGTAATCCAGAGTTTTTAGCTTCCAACTTCAGTTGATGATGCTATATATACCTCTAATTTAAATCACTGAAACCTTAATTCAGTCAACATATATTGTTTGCCTTAGTGCTAGGTATTGCACATTTGTATACATTGCTGGTAATAGACTCAGCAAGGATTTTACATTATTAAAAGTACAAGTACTTTTGTCATTTAGATTTTGTGGCTATTCTGTTAAAGCCTGGTTTCCAAGGCAGATTAGAACTACTGTCATTGACTTGAGCAAATCAAGCAGCATTGGTATCTCCTGCATCCAAGGCACTGCCTGGATAGGGATAAGATCAATACAGCGTAGTCCCTGCCATCACTGTGAGGACATAAAAATATAAAAAGATGTGCACATGTAAAAAGCCAATTGTACAAGGCAGAATAGGTAAAGCCTTGAAGCATAGCTATCGAGAGTGTATGGGGTAATTTGGTTATTTTTTTTAAGAGTCCTTTATCTTTTAGAGATTTCCTTCACTTGAGTTTGCCCAGAAGCAGACCCTGAGATAGATTTGAGTAGAAGTAGTTCATTTGAGAGATGCAGGAATTATCAGTAGGGGAGTGTGGTGGGCTGAATTTTTCCCCCAAAATTCATATGGTAAAGTCTTAAACCCTAATACCTCAGGATGTGACTGTACTTGGAAATAGGGCCTTAAAAGAGGTAATTAAGGTAAAAATGAGGTTGAATAGGTGGGCCCTACTCCAGTATGACTGGTATTCTTATAAGAGGAGGAGATTAGGACACACACACACACAGACCATGTGAAGACACAGTGAGAAGACAGTCATCTATAAGCCAAGGAGAGAGGTTTAGAAGAAACCAGCCCTGCTGACACCTTGAACTCTGACACCTTGATGTTGGACTTCTAGCTTCTAGAATCACGAAAAAATAAATTATGTTAAGTCGCCCAGTCTGTGGTACTTTGTTATGGCAGCCCTGGAAAACTGATACAGGGAGTGAGCAAATGTGACACAGAGGGGATACAGATAATAAAGGGGGCATTATCACATCGACTACTACTGTGGGCAAAGGGAATGTAATCCCATTGAGAAACTTAGGAGAAAGGTGTGAAGCACATGCCTCATAATCATCTCACAAGGGATGAAGGAGCTGAGATATTTATATCTTCATACCCGTTAGTCCTTGGTTAGGGTCTGTCCCTGGGCAGGGGGGTGGCACCAATGACACTGGCAGTTCCAGCCTGCTATGAGCAGGACACAGTAGTTCTCCCCACTTTGCAGGAAAGCCTTTAAGCAAAGAGATGCAGACCATGAGAGCTAGAGTCAGTTCAGGCACACTGAAATGAAAGGACAGGGGGAATATGGGCAGGGCACTGACAGGGATCACTGCAGAAACTCACCCTGAAAATATTAGCATAAATTTTCACGATGTCTGGGATTTGCTTTAAAATAATACAAGAGGGAGAGAAGCGAGTGGGGACACAGATAAAACAAGATTGGCCGTGAGTTGATCATTTTCTAAGACCTGGAGATGGACACATGGGCATTTACATGACAATCCTGCCTACTTTTGTGTAAGTTTGAAATTTTCCATAATAAAAAGTTTATAGAAAGTACATTAGAGACTTCCGCTAGATGAAGCAGTAGGGACCAAATTTACCCTCCTGCCTAAAACAACGACAATAAGCAGACCAAATATATGAAGCAACAGTTTTCAAGACACTGGGCATCAGGCAATGGACAATTATCCCATCCCATAAGAATTAAAAAAACAAAGCAAAACAAAAAAAAAGAAAGAAAGTTAGGCCCTTTGACTGGTCCAGCTTACTAGCTTGAGAAAGTTTCCAGGCCAAAATATAGGGAGGAGAAACCAAAGCAGACTTAGCGAGTTCCCAGAGTTTAGAAGACTAAGCTGGGATCCAATGTGAGTAAGACAGCTAGTTCGTAGGACTGAATATGGAGTGGAAAGAGCTGTACAATGAGGGAAACTTGAGATCTAGAGATAGTACTCCTCAAATCTTCAGCAAGAACTGATCACTCTCTACATGTGAGGAAACTGCCTGACGCCAAGAAAAGATTCACCAAAAAGAATAAGAAGGAACAGTACCAGAAAGGGCTAGGAAAAGTGCCTGTTCTGATCAGCTAACCTAGGAAATTTCATAATTTAGGGCATTTTCTAGAGTACTCAAAAGTTTTTTGCCCCAACAGTGAGGACTAACAGTCCTAGATTAAACAAGGCTCTTGAGCCCAATTAACAAATCTTAAAAGCAAGACCCAAAAGGCCAAATAGTTTCTAAGTAACTGTGTCCTAGAACAGAGCTCAAGGATATTTATAGGTATATAAAAAATCTCCAGCACCCTAGAAGGTCAAATCACAATGTCTGTCATCCAATTAAAGATTACCAAGTATGCAAAGAATCAGGAAAATATGAGACATAGGAAGAGGGAAAAAAAAATTGAAACTGATCTAGAACTGACACATGTCAGAATGAGCAGAAAAGAATATTAAAAGTTATTGTAACTTTTTAAAAAGGTTTTATCCATTTATTTGAGAGAGAGAGTAAGAGAGAAAGCACACAAGGAGGGGCAGAGGGAGAGGGAGAAGTGGACCCCCTGCCAAGCAGGGAGCCCAACACGGAGCTCAATTCTGGGATGCTGGGATCATGACCTAAACCGGAGGCAGACACCCAACCAACTGAGCCACACAGGCACCCCAAAAGTTATTGTAACTTAATTCCATATGTGCAAAAGTTAAGTAGAGACATAGAAAATAGAAAAAAGACCAAATGAAGGTTCTAGCAATACAAAATACAGTGCATGAGATAAAAAATATACTGGATGGGATTAATGGTAGATTGGCTACTGCAGAAGGAAACATTAGTGAACTTCAAGACATAGGAATAAAAACGAATCAAAATCTCAGAAAAGAAAAAAGAATGAAAAAATATTAAGCATCAGTGAGCGGTGAGCATCAGTGGGTAGTCAAGTGGCCCAATATATGTGTAATTGGAATCCCCAAAAGAAGGAAGGGTCAGAAAAAAGTTTTGAATGAATAATGGCTGAAATTTTCTCAAACTTGATAAAAACTATAAACTCACAGATCCGAGAAGATCAATTAAAGCCAAACAAAAGAAATCCAAAGATTACACCAAAGCATATCATAAGCAAATGCATAAAATCAGTGATAAAGAAAAAAATCTTAAAAGCAAAGAAAAAGGGGGTGCTCAGGTGGTTCAGTCGGTAAGTGGCTGACTCTTGATTTCAGCTCAGGTCATGTTCTCAGGGTCCTGGGAGGAGCTCCACATTGGGCTCCATACTCAGTGGGTAGTGTGTATCTCTCCCTCTGCCTCTCCCCCTGCTCACACTGTTTGTCTCTAAAATAAATAAATAAATCTTTTTTTTTTTTTTAAGGCAAAGAAAAAGGACATGTTACATACAAAAAAAAAGAGAGATAAGAATGACATAAATTGGGGCACCTGGGTGGCTCAGTTGGTTAAGCCTCTGCGTTTGGCTCAGGTCATGATCCTGGAGTCACAGGATCAAGTCCCCGCATCAGGCTCCCTGCTCAGCGGGGAGCCTGCTTCTCCCTCTGCCCCTCCCCCTGCTCATGCTCTCTCTCACTCTTTTGCACACCCGCTCCCTCTCTCCCTCTCTCTCATAAATAAATAAAATCTTTAAAAAATAAAAATAAAAAAAATTTAAGTAAAAAAAAGAATGACATAAATTTCTTGTCTGAAACAATACAAACAAGAAGACAATGGAGAAACATTATTTTAAAAGTATTGAGAGAAAAATTTTTTTCAATCTAGAAATCAATGCTCAACAGAAATATGCAAAAACAAATGAGAAATCGTCATTTTCAGATTTAGAAAAGCTGAAGGAATTAATCATGAGAAGACCAGCCCGAGAAGAAACGTCCGGAAGATAATTCGAGGTGGAAGACTGGATTCACACAAAGGAATAAAGAGCAGTGGAAATGGTAACAACATGTAACTATATAAGATCTTTTCTTATGGGCGCCTGGGTGGCTCAGTCAGTTGGGCGTCTGCCTTCAGCTCAGGTTATGGTCCTGGGGTCCTGGGATTGGGTACGTGTTGGGCTCCCTGCTCAGCGGGGAGTCTGCTTCTCCCTCAGCCCCTCCCCCTGCTTGTGCTCTCTCTCACTTGGTCTCGCTCTCTCAATCTCAAATAAATAAATAAAATCTTTTAAAAAGAAAGATCTTTCCTTATTATTGAAATAGTATCTCTAACACCATTTTTGGGTTTATTACATGTGTGAAATAAAATCTGTACATCAATAGCATAAAGCCCAGGAGGGGAGAAGTGGAAATAATATCATTGTATGGTTTTTATACTATACTTTAAATGATATATCACTTGAACAGAGACTGTGATAAGTTAAACATATAACTATAAATCTTAAGATAATCACTAGAAGACAAAAACTCATGGGAGGTAAAATGGAATCACAAAAAATATTTGATTATTCCAAAAGAAGACAGAAAAAGTAGATAAAGGGAATAAAGAACAGATAGGACAAATACAAAACAAATACCAAGATGGTTACTTGAAACCCAACCATATCAATAATCATATTGGATGCCAATGGTCTAATTATCTTAGTTAAAAGGCAGTGATGTTGGATTGGTTGAAAAAAATCCAGCTGTATGTTGCCTACATGGAAGGCACTTTAACTATAAAAACAGAATAGGTTAAAACTGAAAAGCATGAAAAATTATATGATATGCTAACAGTACAAAGAGGAAAGCCAGAATGACTATATTAACATCAGGCAAAGTTGATTTCACAGCAGAGAATATTATGAGGGATATAAAGAAGGTATTTTCATAATGTGAAAGGGGTCACTTCATCAGAAAGACACAGTAATCCTATATACTTAAGCACCTAAGAACAGAATTTCTTAGATGAGTGAAGGAAAAACTAGTTGAAAATCTATAAAAATCCGTAATTATAGTCATCCCCCCAAAAGAAACCCTGAATCCATTAGCAGTCACTTTTTTAAAAAAGATTTTATTTATTTATTTGAGAGAGAGAAAGAGAGAGAGAGAGAACGAGCCAGGGGGAGGGGCAGAGGGAGAGGGAGAAGCAGACTCCCCGCTGAGCAGGGAGCTTGATGTGGGACTCGATCCCAGGACCCTGGGATTATGACCTGAGCTGATGGCAGATGCTTAACCAACTGAGCCACCCAGACGCCCCTAGCGGTCACTTTTTGTTCTCTCCTCCCCCGGCCCCAGGCAAACATTAATCTACTTTCTTTCTCTATGGATTTGCCTATTCTGGATATTTCACATAAGTGGAATCACACAAAATATGGTCCTTTGTGATTAGCTTCTTTCACTCAGCATATTTTCAGAGTTAATCTACATTGCATCATGTATCAGAACATTATGGCTGGGGCGCCTGGGTGGCTCAGATGGTTGGGCATCTGCCTTCGGCTCCGGTCATGATCTCAGGGTCCTGGGATCGAGTCCCGCATCGGGTTCCCTGCTCAGTGCAGAGCCTGCTTCTCCCTCTCCCTCTGCCACTCCCTCTGCTTGTGCTCTTCTGTCTATCTCTCTGTCAAATAAATGAATAAAATCTTAAAAAAAAAAACAAAACATTATGGCTGAATAACATTCCATGGTATAGATATCCCACATTTTATTTATCCATTCATCATCCACTGATGAACATTTAAGTTGTTTCCATTTTTTGGTTATCATGGATAGCAC
The DNA here is from genome assembly GCF_054177405.1 of Leptonychotes weddellii. Lineage (NCBI taxonomy): Eukaryota > Metazoa > Chordata > Mammalia > Carnivora > Phocidae > Leptonychotes > Leptonychotes weddellii. The sequence continues at coordinate 89,770,090 of NC_138378.1, forward strand.
TGCTATGAATATTTGTGTATAAGTTTTTGTGTGAACATGTTTTCAATTCTCTAGGGTATACACCTAGGAATGCAATTGGTGGGTCATAATGTAAATCTATGTTTTAACTATTTGAGGAACTGCCAAACTATTTTTTAAAGCAGCTGTACTGTTTTGTAATATCAGCAATGTACGAGGGTTCCAATTTCTTCACATCCTTACCAATACTTGTTACTGTCTTTTATTTTTCTGGCTTTTTTTTTTTTTAAAGATTTTATTTATTTATTTGACAGAGAGAGACATAGTGAGAGCAGGAACACAAGCAGGGGGAGTAGGAGAGGGAGAAGCAGGCCTCCCGCAGAGCAGGGAGCCCGATATGGGACTCGATCCCAGGACCCTGGGATCATGACCTGAGCCGAAGGCAGACGCTTAACGACTGAGCCACCCAGGCGCCCACTAACTGTCTTTTAGATTATAGCCATTCTAGTAGCTGTGAGGTGGTATCTCACTGTTGTTTTTTTTTTTTTAAGATTTTATTTGTAAGTAATCTCTACACCCACTGTGGGGCTTGAACTCACAGCTCTGAGATCAAGAGTTGCATGCTCCACCAACGGAGCCAGCCAGGTGCCCCTCACTGTGGTTTTGATTTACATTTTCCTAATGACTACTGATGTTGAATATTTTTTCATATGTTCATTGGCCATTATATATCTTCTTAGGAAAAGTATATATTCAAATCCTTTACCCTTTTAAAAAATTGTTTTCTTTTCCCTTTTAAAAATCAGGTTGTCTTCGTATTGTTGAGTTGTAAGAATTATTTATATTTCTAGATATAAGTCCCTTTTTATCCAGCCTAATGATCTCTGTCTTTTCAATTAGAATGTTTAATCCATTAACATTTAGTGAACTACTTATCACTGGCTGAACAGGGAACACTGTGAATGGAGGGCAGACTTGTAAATTTCCTGAATTTGGAATATATTCTCCAAGCTGTAGATAGATCCAGAAACAAAAGGTAGAGGCTTTATTGGCTCAAGATGTTTTAAGTACAACACTGACCAATGGCTGGCTTATTACTAAACCATGCTGACCCAGGGGTGAACCCCTTAACAGCCAGACTTAAAAAATGAAAACAAGAATAATTTTTAAAGATTAAATAAGCAGAGACATCAGTGATCAAACACTGGAGGAGAAACACAGTCTACAGGATTAATTCAGGCAAGCCACTAAACAAAACAAATAAGAAAACAAACAGTGGTAACATCCACCTCTGGAAGGAGGGACAAATTAGGATCTATTGTTACTGTTATATATGACCTGAAATATCTAGTTTCAACAAAAAATATGTGAAACATGCAAATAAATAAGTTAACTCATACATAGAAAAAAAAGTATTCAATAGAAATTGTCCCTGAAGAGGCCCAGATAATAGACTTAGCAGACATTTTATTATTTTAAAAAGCATCTATTTATAAATATGTTCAAAGAACTAAAGAAAACTATGTTTTAAAATTTTTAACTCAAAATGAAATAGAGAATACAAAGAAATACAAGTTATTAAAAGAAAAAAATGGCACTTTCGGAGTTAAAAGTACAATTACTGAGGGGCACCTGGCTGGCCCAGTCTGTAGAGCATGCAGCACTTGATCTCTGAGTCGTTGAGTTCAAGCCCCACATTGGGGGTAGAGTTAACTTTAAAAAAATTTTTTTTAAATGTTTTTTAAAAAGGTAAAATTACTGAGATGAAAAACTCTCTAGAAGGACTCAACAGCAGATGTGAGCTGGCAGAAGAAAGAAGTAGCAAATCTGAAGATAGGTCATTAGAAATACTCTAATGTGAACTATAGGAAGAAAAGGATTTGGAGAACCACAAATTTATGTAACAAGAAATTATTTTCTATCCTTGGAGAGACTATGTTAAAAAGAAGCCATCAGGACTCATGGAGTTAAAGCAGCAGTCTATGTTCCCTTGAACTGCCCATACCATTGTGGTATAATGGGAACTTTGGTTTTCAAAGTTTCAAACTCCAGTGGATGGCCCTTTAATTTTGACAGGGCAGGGCCTTAGACCCTGCTTCCAGGGAAAGCACTTGCTCTCTAGTTCTGAGGTTTGTTAGAGTCTAAACATCATCTGCAGGCTTGGCTTCAACAAAATGTGCAAGTCAGAGCATTCTGAGGAATATTCTTTAAAAGAAAGTATTCATTTGAAGCCCTGTGTTCCCTCCTCTGGACTGTTATTCAAGACAGCAAGGCTGTTCTTTGCAAATCCCAATGTTCAGAAAAGAGCCTTCTCAGTGAATATTAGTAAATGGATGAATTGATTATACGTGTCCTCATAGGACTGTTGTTTGAAACCACTGCCTTGGTTAGAATTTGTAACTGCACAGTCTCAATAAATTCATGAATTAATTTCATATTCTTGTGTCCTTAAGAGGTAGGAAGGGTTAATATATAGAATAATCAAGTTGCTCTTTCAAATATCTATACATGGAATCCCATTTCAATAGAAGATATTGTACATGAAAATATTCTGAGGTAGTGGTCTTTGGGTTACAGCTTTAGAAATAATCATTACATTAAAAAAAAAGTTTTTGTTTTAAAGATTTTATTTATTTATTTGGGGGGGTGGTGGAAAGGAGCAGAGGGGGAGGGAGAGGGACAAACAGACTCTATGCTGAGCTTGGAGCCCAATGTGGGGCTCGATTCCAGGACACTGAGATCAGGACCTGAGCCAAAACCAAGAGTCCCACGCTTAACCAACTAAGCCACTCAGGCACCCCTCATCACATTTAAATACAATTAATTTAGGTAATTTAGACAGGCTTACATTAAATAGAAGGGCAGTTTTACTTCTGTTCTGGGAGCTTTAAAAGAGGATAAAATCTACATATAGAAACATCATGCATTACTGAAATGTTCATTAAAGAAAACAAAACTTTCCACTTTTTCATTTGTCATCCAAAGTAACTAAATGTCTTTAGAGAAGTTGCTGTCATAGCTGGTTTATTTTTGGGTCAATTATTTTCCCATTGACTCAGCAGAAGTTCCCACTTGTTTTTGCCATTGACCAGAAGAAGTCACAAATGTCCTGACTTGCATGAGTCAGGATTAGTCTGGCCACAGTCAATCTGATTTGCAAGATAAGAGACTGTGGTTTGGCCTGTTTCCTGAGCAGGAACTTCTGCTTGGTCTAGGGTCATGGAGCCAGAGGGAGAGTCCCCCCAACCCGGGAGGGCACTCGGACCCACTTCTGGTCCCCCAATTTGTCGATAAGGCCACTACTGCTTGCCATCACCCATATACGGGGATTGATGGGCACCGAGGCTCACAAGGAGCCAAACTCCAGGATGAGATGGATAGGAGAGGAACCTTCAGGCATCAGGGTGTAGAGAGTTGCCTGCCTCTGAGCCCAGGAGCCATCTGAGGTGAGGGATGGTGGCGAGTCTCCTTCCCTCTGCCAACTTCCTCACTTGTGTGCATCCCTGGCAATGGTGAAATTCTTTTATTTTTGAGTGATTTTGTGTTATTTTGGAGGGAGTTGATAACACAATCAGGGAAAATATTTCTAATATGACAAATGGTGAGTTTGTACTGCATAAAAAACAAAATTGGGAGAAGCTTCTAATTGGGAAAAGCCTCTAATAAATGTAAAGTTCTTTCAAAGACCTTGCCTCCTCCCTTTCCTACAGAACCACCCAGGGGGTTGCAGGAGAAGGGATTGTTATTTTTACTGTACACTTAGAGAAAGTCGGGCTCCAGGAGAGCCAAGTGACCTGCCTAGACTGCCCAAGGAGTGTTCACATGACTGGTTCCCGTCCAGCCTCTGCCCTTGGCTGTGTGGCCCAGCTTAGGAGGCTCTGATCTTCACTTCTCCTTCCTACTTAGGAAAGGAAAAGAAAGGAAGGGAAGGGAAAGGAAGGAGGGAGGCAGGGAGGGAGGAAGCAAGAAAAACCCTCCGAGGCAGAGCTAGTCCCTGCAGGTCATGAGTATTTCTGGTATTTGTTTATTTCTCTTGCCCCCTTGCCCTCTCCGGCCCATCCCAGCTGGCTGAAGACAATGACCCAATTTGTTTCTCTCTGTTTTCTCTCCCTCCCCTTTTTGCCCATAAGAGCCACTTTACAAAAGTAATTTGAGTTTTTACAAAAGGGAATTTAAAAGGCTATTTTCAGTTCATGCACAGGAGACAGTACAAGAGTTTCCCAATGATTGGGTCCTCTGAATGTTAGTTCTTCCAGAGCTTTCAAACTTTTAAATGTAGCTAAGAAGAACCACTGTGATACCAAAGTTCTCAGTGGATTTGAAATGTCTGAATAATGGTAGGGCAGCTTCATTCCCCTCTTGGAAAAAGAAAGCAGGGATGGGAAGTTGCTGCCCATCACATCCCATTTAATCAAGGGCCTGGTACATTGCTGTGGGTTGGAGATGAAGTGAGTTTCTCTACTGTGTTTGTTGATGTCTCAAGAAAAGCCAGAAGCCACAGCTTGCTCACCTCTCCACGCTCTTCTGTAGCAGAACGGGTCCAGGCTTCTCGGCCCTTCTCAGGCCACATGGCACAGGCTGAGCAAACTAGACAGGATTTGGGGGAGCTGTGAACATTCGATGAGGTATTTATTATCTATTTATTTACACTATACAATTACAGTAGAAATATAAAGCACAAAATATATTAATTTAGATATATTAAATTTATGTGAAACTTCGAAATAACAGTTTTTCAATTTGCTTATTTATCTTATGGATGTGAACATACCTTTCTACATCAGGTTTTTTTTGCTTGAACTAGCCAGTCAATTCCTCCCATCCAAGTACTAACCAGGCCCGACCCTGCTTAGCTTCCGAGATCAGACGAGATCAGGCACGTTCCGGGTGGTATGGCCATAGACTAGCCAGTCAATTCCTGATCCAGGATTTAATGATGAACTACTCACATTCTTGATAGTGACCCTCAATAAGAAACTTGGTTTGCACAAGTAGGTGATATAAATTTTTTGTTGATTTTTTTAACAACCATTCCAAAATTTCTAATAGTAGAAATTATCTTTATAGGCTCTAACAGCCTTTTTTTTTTTTTTTTTCCTCTTTCACTGATAAAATGTGATGCTGGCATTTTCTACAACAATGCAGATCCTTTTCAAACCTTCAGAACTTTCTTGCATGGAGCATTTCACAGTAACAGTGAAGCAGGCTCATGCTGGAGACTGGGGCTCCTGGGTTGGGAGCCAGGACCAGGACCCAGGCTGTGGGGACCACACCTCTGGGCCCCGTGCACACACGGATGCTCACAGGCTGCGGTGGCTTGGCTGAGACTCCTCACAAGTAAGGAGCAACAGGCCCGAGGGATTAGTGCTTACCCTGCATCACTCTACTGCCTTCATCGGCAGAGTAAGTTAGGGTCTTCCTGCCTCAGCCCACCCATCTGTGAAGTAGAGATAATAGCAGTACCTACCTGCTGAGGTTGTTATTAGGATGAAATGAGTGCTATATGTGGCCAACGACGTGCTACCTATGTGTTTATTAGATAAGATTAAAAGGTCGAGAGGCTCTGGAGCAAACCCCCAAATCACACGCAGAGCCAGCCAGAATCAGATTACTTGGTTCTGAAATTCTGGCTGCACCCCTCTCCAGATGTGGGCCATAGCAGGTTACTCAACGTCTCCAGCCTCGGTTTCCTGGCCCATACATGATGATGGCATTGGTACCCATGGTAGTGATATACAGATTAAATGGGGCAGTTCACGGAAAGTGCTGGAAACACAGCAAGTGCTCAGAGAACAATGGCTGCCAAGACGTAGCAGAGCCTGGATGTGAACTCAGAGGTGCTGAGTTCTAAGCCAGGATGGACCTTGCCCACTGCCCACGTCTACTGCGTGCAAGTTGTGACTCCCAAACAGAAAAGCACTCCACCTGTCAGACTCTCTTCTACAAGGTATTTTAAATCTTTCCACCCAGATTGTACTTTTCAATATTTTTTGTTCTTCATTTTTGGACTCTGGAGTGGTTTTTCCATATCCTGAAAGAACAATGCCAAGATCGGTCAAAGCGATTGCATCGAGGGTCAGGCATTAAGGGAATTCCTTTCACAAAGGTGTGGAGGCTGCTGGTCAGTGACCACTGTCTTTCCAAGTAAGTATGACACATCCCTTCTCGTTCATATTTTATTAGGAAGTCCTATCAAAGAATTAATCAGTTATAAAACTTTAAGTATTAAATAAATCTTTCTTATAAAATAGGTGATTCATGTAAGAATATCAGATTTTTCATAAGACCAGAAGCAAAGTCAAATACAGCATTTCATTTTACAAATTATTTTTACACTTAATGGTCATGAAAAAGAAAAGGACTTTAAAAAAATAACACTGACTCTGTGCAAATGTTAACATCAGGGAACAGCTGTAGAGATGAGGCTGTTAAAGAGTAAATTTTAGATCTGCAAGGGAAGCAACATGAAATACGTCATCTTTTACTAAAATAGATCTTTTGTCTCTTTCCAGCATATACATATATATGTATTTTCTCTTTAAATAAATATATATTATGTATTTTTCATGATGACTTACTTGACAACATTCACCTGGTGCTTTACGGCCATGGCATTTGATTGGGAAAGGAAGACAAATTCCAAAAACATGGAATGTGCAGGGATTCTCCTAAAGCAGAAGAATTTCCTTGAGTTGGGAACGTGTCTCAGCTCTCCTCATATGAGGACTTCTGAGTCTTCTGAGGAGTCGTCGGCAAATAAAAGTCCTTCTGGTGATGGGCTCCCCAAGGGCAGCGTGCTGCATTGGGACCAGGAGACTCCATTTTTTACAAGTCTGTCCTCCGGTAAAACACAGTTCTTTCCCGGGGCAGCAGACGCCAGATCTCCCCATTCCTCATTGCTCCCATTCAGGATGTACCTTTCCTCGTGAGGTCTGTTCTCATGAACTTCTGCTGTCACCACGCTGATGGCAGCACTGGGAGTACAAGAACCAATGATAGAGTCAAGATCAATATTCATGTCCAGCTGAGCAAGCGCGGGGCCCTCTCCAGGGTCCTCACAACTCTCGGGAAACTGTGTGTTGATGTAAATGACATCAGCTTTGTCCTGAACTTCAGGCAAACTTTCCAAGAGCTTTTCTAGCTGCAGCCTCAACGTGGAAAACGTAGGTCGGTCCAAGGGCTCAGCTCTCCAGCAAGAGTGCATTATTTCATACCTACAAGGATGCAGAAGCGTGAGTTATTTCTCGGTCCAGCACCCGGAGCCCTGAGTGCAATCCACACCTTGTTTTCACCTATCCTTTGATTCTGTCACATTTTAATCCACACTAATTCGACTTCTGGGAAATTACTGGGGTTTGCCTCATGGCATAATATTTTGTTCAACTTGTATAAATGTCCCATGGGTATGTAATAAGTGATTCTCTGGCTCCGGGAGGAATACAGAACATACATGGCAATTATATCTAACGTTGTAAAGTAGGAGTATTTCAGGTCCTTCCTTCATGCTAGAGGTTGGCAAACTCTATGGCCCATGGGCCACGTCCAGCCCACTGTCTGTTTTGTAAATGAAGTTTTTTGTTTTTTTTTTAAAGATTTTATTTATTTATTTGACAGAGAGAGACACAGTGAGAGAGGGAACACAAGCAGGGGGAGTGGGAGAGGGAGAAGCAGGCTTCCCACGGAGCAGGGAGCCCGATGCGGGGCCCGAGGGCAGACGCTTAATGACTGAGCCACCCAGGCGCCCCTGTAAATGAAGTTTTATTGGAACACAGCTACATCTATGTAAAATATGTTGTTGACATATTGTCTACTGGGCTACGGTGGCAGAATTGCGTTATTGCTGCAGAACCACATGGCCCGCAAAACCAAAAATATTTATTATTTGGCACTTCACAGAAAAAGTGGGCTGACCCCAGTTCCATACCATCCAACTGGGATTGCCACCAGGAGAACTGAGTTAGCAGGGCCCTGGGGCAGGGGCTAAAGAGGTGAAGGATGTATACGTCACAGGGCTAGGTGTTCTGTGTGTGTCACTGCATTTAATCTTCTCAACAGCCCTGGGTCATTGTTACTTTGCAATAAAAATGAGAGTGGACTCAGGGATGTTAAGATGCCACCACGGCTGTGTGGTCAGTAGGGGAAGCGGCCTCCGCCTGGACAACTCCTACTCCCAGGGGCTCATGACCCCTCTGCTGTGTTCTGTACAGACAACGCTCTCTTCCGGGTAGCTTCTTTGTTCCCCGTGTCTGATAGAATTAAGGATTATGAGCACAACCAAACAAAGAGATGACTGCATTAGGAACTACTGGCTGGAGATGAAGAGTGAGTTATACCATCATTTCATTTTGATTCTGTCCTGTTTTGAGAACTTGATATTTGTGTCGCTGGATATGAAAACAACCCAAATTTAAATCAACTGACACATGGAGTGGACACGATCCTATGAACATAAACATGTAATTCCTGTATTTACATTGAACACATGATGTAGATCCTTTGGCTAATTCTGCTAGCATGTGGTACTTCACACACGGGCAGATCTCATATCTTTTCACTTGTTTACTTTTGCAGCCCTTATCAACCCTTGCACATGCTTCTGGGAGGTGGAGATTTGCAAAGCACTATGCCTACGAAGGGGCCGGCCATGAACACAGGACACTGAGGTAACAGCAGGGCCATACTCCCCCATCTGAGAATCCTGATTCTCACCTGGACATCAGGCTTCGGAGTGCTTTGTACTCTCCCTCTTTTTACCTTCAATAGACGGCCACTTAAGACTTGACAGTTTTTGTTTCCATTTTCATGGTTTTTGTGGTATAAATCAATTTGCATGACTTCCTTTTTCCCCCCACAAAGCCTTGATTGTTGGCCCTCTGAGATGAGCTTTGAGGAATTTTGTCCTTAGAGACACATTCTCCTTTCCATTACTTCATCAAGGGGCTGTGTTATTTAACTTATTTTCAATTTTTCCGGGTCTTAGGAGAAAGCATTTGAATAACCTATCATTTTCTCATGTAGCAAAGTAGCAAAATCACTTTGAAACTTATTTATTTATTTTTAAGATTTTAGTTATTTATTTGAGAGAGAGAGTGAGAGAGAGAGAGAGAGAGCACGAGTGGGGTGAGGGGCAGAGGGAGAAGCAGGCTCCCCACTGAGCAGGGAGCCCGATGCGGGGCTCAGTCCCAGGACCCTGGGATCATGACCTGAGCCGAAGGCAGACGCTTCACTGACTGAGCCACCCATCCCAAAACTTATGTTTTTTACTTTCAGTACTTTGTGAAGTACTTAAAAATATGAACATGGCTTTTACAGACATGGGAGCATGTATATTGTCTAAGCTGCTCCCCCCGCCAAAGGGTGATGCCTTAGTAGTGGACCAAGAAGAGGAGCAAGAGGGCCTGGAGAGTAGAAGGGGGCTGTGAGGTTTAATAATTTCAATTTTAGGGGTAGAGAGAAAACAACAGGTTTGGTAGTTGCCTTTGTAAATTGGTCATTTTTGTTTTTCTGTTGAGATTTTATAAAAGAGATAATCCTAACAGTTGCCAGGGGCTGAAGGCAGGGGAGAACGGGGAGCTGCTTCATGGGTATAGATTATCAGTTTCAAAAGATGAAAAGAGTCCTGGAGATGGAGAGTAGCGATGGTTGGATAACAAAGTGAAAGCACTTAACGCTACTGAGCCACTTATAAATGGTTATGTTACATGTATTTTACCACTATTTAAAAAAGGAGTTTAAAAAAATGCAACCATACAAATGTACAAAATTTATAAATGGATGAATTCACCCGTATCTGTCAAGCACCTGCTTTGTCCCTGGCAAAGGAATGTCGAGCATCACATTCTTAGCCATTCAGCCCCCCTGCCTGCCATAGGTCAGATCACAGTGGGTTTGGGTTTTGCCCTATGGGCAATGGGGAACCACGGAGAGATTAGGTTTAGGGCATCCACGATCAGACTAATTTCAGAAAGATCGCTTTGGTTGCCACCCAAAGAATGTGTTAGGAGCCTGGAGATAAGGAGAAAAATGAGATGGGAGATAGAAGGGCCTGCACTATTCCACGGGAAACAACAATGACCCTGACCTGCGCATCACTCACATACACTGTGAGGTCACTGTGCCACTGTTTCCACATATGTGATGAGAAAGTGGAAGTCGATGGCCCCAGGCCCCGTCCAGCCCTGGGCTTCCATGGTTTGAGGGTCTTAGGGGCAGGAAGGAGGGGAGGGGCACTCTGAAGGACATGTGCTGGCTGATAGGACTGAGCGGGATAAAGGAAGAACAAGGCGGCTCCCTGGTGTCACGCTGGACCATGAGGACAATCAGCACCAGTGTCGTGAACCATAGCGGCCAGCTGGTAGGGGGTGTTCTGCAGCCAGGACGCCGTGAACTCAGCTAAGGAAACGTCCCATGTAGGTGACAGGGGCATCACACAGTGTGGCCTCTTGGGCGACGGGAAGCAGGGCCTACAGCCTAGGCTGATGCTGGGAGAAGGAGGTGGTCCTCGGAGGGCAGGATCGGAGGGCAGGGCACAGGGTGTACTCTGCTCCTTACAGCGTGATAGTGCTTAGAGTTGCGTTTAAAGAGACCAAGGGGCAACTCAACACAGGAATGAACTCATCTCAACTAAGGATAGACAGCAAACACGGAGGGGAAGCTCAGAAGTATCTGTCTCATTTTTAAAAAGAAAATGCACGGATATGTAAACACAGAGGCTTCTTTGGGAGACACTGTTCTCCAGCATCCAGATTCGAGGGGGGGACATGGGAAGAGGGTCTGGTTGACCAGAGCCCCTGCAAGCCTGTAGCGTGGGGACCGTGGACCCATCTGCTTTGCCTGACTCCCTAACACAGAGCATCTATGACTCTTTCACCTAAAACTTCTCACCGACTCAGCATTCCCTGCTTGGCTCTATGTGAAATGTCTCAAAACCACCATGTGACACAGCTTGGACCTTGCTAAGACCCCAGATAATCGCTGCAAATGCCAACTTCTTCTGGAGCACAAGAGAAGCTAAGAAAGAAATGGCAACAAAACTCTTCATTCAATATTGTTTGGTTGCAACTGCTTCCTCATTTTCAGAAGCAAACATGTCATTAATGTGGACCCTTTAAAAACTACCATAAAACCCCAAATCTAATTTAATTAGAATTTCATGACATTTCTAAAGGACTTATGTTTTTTGTGTCTGTTCTTCGTGTTATATATTTACAACCACAATAACCACCACCATCACCACCAAGCAGGGTGAGGCTCTGATCAACAGAGTTTCCTTCTGCTTGGCTTGGACAGGATCTGGGAGGCCTGCATGCTGACCTAGGTCTTCTCACCCGTGTGTAGAAGCAGGGCCAGAGTGTGTGTGTGTGTGTGTGTGTGTGTATGTGTGTAGGGGGGTGTCCATGCAGGCCCACAGTCCTGAAACAGTCTTGCTAAATATGGTGAAATGCCCTCTCTAAGCTCAGGACTCCTGTGACTTCCATCAGGAAGGTTCAAATCGCCAAGCTAGAAGCAGTGCCACAGAAATTATATTTAAAAGGTCAGCAAGGTGTTTGGGGGACATGGATGTGGAATGATGCTACTAATCACTGGTCCCATTATGTGACACTCCCAGAGGCTGAGCATTCTGCCTGTTCTCTTCTTTAACTTTTCTTCCCAATCCTTTTCTGAGGATGGGACTCTACTTTTTTTGCGTGTGGCTAATAACGAGGCACAGAGAGGTCCTGTCAGTTGTGATGGCCACACACGTGGCTGGTTGGGAGGCAGCGGCCAGTCTGACTGCAAGTCCTGGGCCTCTTCCCATACTGCCCGCCCCGAAGAGAGAGGGCCTGTGGGGACAGGTGTCACTGTGGTCCTGCACGCTTGGAGCTGGGGGCTCTCACGCTCGCTGAGCACACAGTCTCCCATGGAGGGTTTTAATGCCTACGTTGCTAGGCCCACTTTGTACCAACAGAGTCACAGTCTCGGCACAGGGCCGAGGGATCGCACTGCTAGAACATCTCCCAGCAATTCCGAGGACTAGGCTGACCTCGGTGTCACTGGCTTCGATCTCCAGATTTCCTCACTGAAGATGTTATTGTGATTTTATATAGTTTTATGTTGTCTAGAAAGAGAACTGTAGCAGTAAGAGGGCAGGTAATCATTCAAGTCCCTCATATACGGTAGAGTCAACCTGTTTGTCTATAGGGTAGGTCTCCTAGAGGTGCTTATAGAACATCAGGACACGTGCAGGCTCGCTGGAGATGTGCACACACCAGCTCCCACACCAAGAAAGGCTTGTGGCCTGGGACGTCTGTGTGCCACCTCCCATATACACCCATCTGGCTAAGTGCGACCCCTCCCGCTGAGCGGCCGTGTGTCCCCAGGTCTGCGCAGGGCCGGCTGACTGGCCCGTGCAGAGCGCCCAGTGACACGGAGACGCTCACTCACAGTTCATCCAGACAGTCCTCGGGCTGCTTCAGCCTGTGGCCGTGGAGAAGATAGTCGTACATTTCGTGGTTCTGGACTCCCGGGTAGGGAGTCATTCCCCGTGTTGCTATCTCCCACATGGTCACGCCAAATGCCCACTGAGAACAAAGCAACAAGTTAGGATGCAAGTCTTTTCAGAAAGGCTGAATGGACTTTTTCATTTAGAAAGGTCATTTCCTGAACCATGAGAGACTATGGACTCTGAGAACTAAACTGAGGGTTCTAGAGGGGGTGGGGTGGGAGGATGGGTTAGCCTGGTGATGGGTATTAAAGAGGGCACATATTGAATGAAGCACTGGGTGTTATATGCAAACAATGAATCATGGAACACTGCATCAAAAACTAATGATGTAATGTATGGTGACTAACATAATAAAAAAAAGAAAAAGAAAGGTCATTTCCTTAAAGCCCGATAATGGTGCACAAAGCTGACAATTACGCCTGAGACACGCTGCTCTCCCAGCGCCGCAATAACGAGGGAGTCAGAGAGCCACACTTCCCCGGGGGTACTAAGGCTGTTCCGGGAAATCTGACAAAGGCGGATATAGCCTTCTCTCCGCGTGTCAGTGCTCTGTGTAATGCTCGGTTCCCCTGCTGCTGTCAAGTCTCTCTGCTCTTCCTCATCTCTGGGTAAGGCACCTTTTATATAGAGCCATTGGACGAACTCATTCAATTTAATGTGAATATCTTAGTTGTGGGCAATAAGTCACTATATTGTAGCAAAAAAAAAAATGGGAATAAATGAAAGGCCTATGCAAAAACAGATCTTCTGAACATCAAACGACTTCAGCAGATTCAGCAGAATCTAGTGTTCACCGGAATTAAAGAATCTAGTGCTAAATAAAAGGTGTGAACATGCTCCCAATCCTCAGTTTATCAGAGAGTAACATGTCGAGCAACACCAGCTTAAGTCACTTCTTCTGGCGCGCCTTCGTCTTTGCAGTGTGGGGCTCCAAATCAAAGTCCTGCACATACCACGTCACTTTTACTAGTGTAGACTCGGTCCGCAAGGCTCTCTATGGCGATCCACTTCACCGGCATCTTAGCAATGCGGCCTTGGCGGTAGTAATCACCGCTGTAAATCTTTTTAGAGAGGCCGAAGTCCGCGACACAGACGGTCATATCATCTCGTAACCTACAGAGAGCAAGTTCACGTCCTCAGTGCCATTCAGAGGCAAAGCCTAAATCACAGGTCTGCATCAGACGCAGCTGAAAACATTCATGGTAAGTAAGCAAAAGAGAGAGACCCCATCCGCCTGGGAGGGTCCTGCTTTGGGACCAATGACGGAGCAGGTGACAGGGAGTTACAACCTTGCACGCTGGTTCGTGTGGGGGTGTGGAGCAGCAAGGGCACCTGTGCCCAGAGGGCGGGGCCGCCCGGAGGGAAGAGATGCTGCACAGGAGGAGAAGGAGCCACAGCCCAAATCCAGGGCCCTCCAGTGGACCCGTTTAGCACCCAGTAGCCTTCCTGCCTCGTGTCTGGAAGTAGCATTGGCTCCTGCCAGTTTGGGGGAGGTGGGCAAGTAAAGGCTGTAAGAGGGGGACCCTGGACTTCCTGTTAAGATAGCCAGGTGGTACTTGAGGAATTAACTGGAAAATGAGAGGGATACAGTTGCAGTTACAGCCCAGGCTGTTAAAGCAGATCCTAGACAAGAAGGAGAAAGGAGGAGAAATGAGTGGTCTGGAGGTGAGATGACTGCCTTGTTCCTGTCTGTCTGACACTGGTTTTTAAAACTGAAAAGTCCCCCATCCTGGGAAATCCCTCAGTCCCAGGCAAAGTGGACAGCTGGTCACCCTACCTGACGGGAAAAACATGGAGGAAATATTAAGGGCAAAGAGAGGTTTTCATGATTCTCCTTCCATGGTAGAAAAATCACTTAAATAAAAACAAACAAAGGGCGCCTGGGTGGCTCAGTTGGTTAAGCATCTGCCTTCGGCTCAGGTCATGATTCCCGGGTCCCCAGTTCGAGTCCCGCATCGGGCTCCCCGCTCAGCGGGGAGTCTGCTTCTCCCTCTCCCTCTGCTTGCCGCTCCCCCTGCTTATGCTCTGTCTGTCAGATAAATAAATAAAATCTTAAAAAAAAAAAAAAAGCCACCACCACAACAAACAAACAGGACCCCTCTGGGTTTTAAAAATGAGGTACAAGTAGTAGGGGGCCAGCCCCTATGGTCACATCTCCAACCAAGAAAAACAGTAACAGCAATACATTTAAGGAACACTCTCTCTTGTTGCAATAATAAACCTAAAATCGACAACTAGTTATTATTTTTGAAGATTTAGAGCAGATAATGGTCCTGCTGGAGCAGGATGGAGAGGGGGGGAGCTTGAGGTCAGAGTTCTTGTAGAAGTCCTTGTCTCTCTGCTGCAAGAGGAAAGCCTCCATGTAGTTTCACAGTACACACTCACAAGGCAGGATCTTGAAGCCTGACAGACAAAACCCTTATGATTTTCCTTACCGCCTCCATGACTAGCTGACTTACATATGTAACTCTGGGTCCAAACCTAGCTGATGGCAAAGGGGAAGGATCATAAAGATCATCCCCAGCTCTCCAAGCTGAGAGGGTGAAAATAAAGAGTCACAGGAGAACGTTCTGGAAGCCAACCAGACTCGTGGAGGCAGACGTTGTGAAGAGACTCAGTCACACATCAGAGCCAGAGAAATCCCATCTCCAGAGCCAGCCACGCGCTCCCCTCCCAAACCTGCCTCTCCTCCATGTTTTAACAGCAACAGGCCACCCCCTATTCTTACCCGGCCCCCGACATATCTCACACGATGAGGTCTAACCCCTCCCGGGTTGGGCCAGGACTCTTACATGCAATTTCGAGCAGCTAAATCACGATGAAGAAAATTCCTGTTGCTCAGATACTCCATTCCCTGGGCGATGTCCACCATGAACTTCAGTAGTGTCTGCAGAGGAATATGCTGGGAGGGGAGGAGAAACAAGAAGACAAAATATGTTTTAAAAGTTAAGCTTGGAGAGTTATTGCCACCTGAGGGGAAAGAGAGTGTTTTTGTGTTTGTCTGTTTGTTTAGTGGTTGTATTTCTTAAAAGTTGGGTCTTGAAACAAGGAAACAAACCTTTCACTTCCGTATCACTCATCTCACAAATAAGTTTTTTAAAAAGGAATAAAAACAACAACAAACCACAAAACTTCCCAGCAGATTACACATTCTCCCTGTCTTTAAAAATATTGATGGTGAATAACATTCTTTTTGCAAGTTAGGAGGTCAAATGGGATCCTTTGTGTCCTTCGGAGTGGCAGCAGGACCAAGCACCTGTGCCGGGAAAAGAGAGGAAAAGAGGGGCGGGGGACGGACAGAAAGCCCACTCAGCCCACTCCAGTCATGCACGAATATGCAATCATCTTATTTTGAGACGCTTGGAAAGACACGTTTCTTTCAGACAGAAATTAGGACAGTCTTGGCCCCTTATTACAGGACCAAAGGACCACAAGGAGGTATTCAGGGATTTTATTTTTGTTTTGCTAGAGCCTTTCTGTAAGCGTCAACAGTCTACGCTGTACAAATCAGACCAGACGGCTAGGTGAGAGCAACTGCTCCGTTGGAACTGAAGACGAGGGGATGACTGATGAAGGGCTGTGTTGTAACTAAACATTTTAGCACAGCAAGGGCCCTGAAGAAAAGGGTTTACCACAAGTTCCTGGCACTCATGAATGGGTCCATCCATGACAGGCTCTCTCCAGGGCATTGGATTTGTCATGGCTTATTCTCTATGGAACATGAGTTTTCCGAAGTGGTGTTCACGAAGACACTGAATTCTTAATGATTTATATTTCCCAGCTAAGATATATGTTAATTACATGGTCTATATAAGAAAATGCTTTAATTATCCTTTACCCTTACATACTGGAGTTGTTAAAAACAAGTAAACGAAAAAATGTCAACAAATCAGGCAGGAAATTCTTATGCCTCTATTCTGTATATTTAAGGCATTTGATTTTCTGGATGACAGTTTCCAGGAAAGGATTTGGGTGCTAAAGAATATAAAAATCCTGCTGACATTGTGAAGGTGTAGTGCATATTAGGTACTATTCGTGTTACTTTTCCCAAGAACATTTATGTTATTCTTGCAGATTGTGACCAAAAGTAATTTAAAAGATAATTGTGTGGTAGAACTAAGAAATGAATTCAACAAGGTTACAGGATACAAGATTAAGATACAAAAATTAATTGTATTTCTATACACTTAGTGATGATCAATCTGAAAATAAAATTAAGAAAATAATTTCATCTAAAAAGAATTAAAAATGAAATACTTAGGAATAAATTTAACAAGAGAAATGCAAAACTTATACTCTGACAATTATGAAACATTGAAATTAAAGTAGATCTAAATAAATAGAAAGATACCCTGTGTTCATGGATCAGAAGACCTAATATTGTTATGATACCAGTATTCCCCAAACTGATCTACAGATTTAACATAAGCCCTATCAGAATCCCAGCTGGCTTCCTTATAGAAATTGACAAGCTGATCCTAAAATTCATATGAAAATTCAAGAACTCAGAATATCCAGAACAAGCTTGAATAAGAAGACCAAAGTTGGAAGCCTCACATTTACTAATTTCAAAATTTACTAGAAAGCAACTATAATCAAGATACTGTGGTACTAGCATAAGGATAGACACACAGATTAATGAAACAGAATTGAGAGTCTAGAAATAAACCCATAAATATATTGTCAAATGACCCTGAACAGAGTGCCAAGATCATTCAGTGGGGAAAAGAACTAGACAAGTGAGTGGGATATGCAAGAGAATGAAATTGGACCCCAACCTGAAATCATATACAAAATTAACTCAAAATGGATAATGTAAGAGCTCAAGTATAAAATTCTTAGAATTATTCATAAAAGCCAAAAAGTGGCAACAACCCAAAAGTCCATTAATAGATCAATAGATAAATGAAACATAATATATCAATACAGTGGAGTATTATTTGGTCTCAAAAAGTAATGAAGTACCGATAGAAGCTACAACATGGATGAACATCAAAAACATGCTCAGTGAAAGAAGCCAGATACAAAAGACCACAGACTATCATTCCATTGATCTGAAATTTCCAAAGTAGGTAACAAGAGAGAGACAGAAAGCAGGTTGCTTAAACTGAGGGTTGCTGGAGGGGGTGGGGGGGTGGGAGGATGGGGTAAGTGGGTGACGGGCGTTAAGGAGGACATGTGATGAGCACTGGGTGTTATATGCAATTGATGAATCATTAAACTCTACCTCTGAAACTAATAATACCCTATATGTTCATTAATTGAATTTAAATAAAACACAATAAAATTAAAAAAAAAGAAAGGTTGCTTAGAGCTAGGAACAAGGCGGGGAGGGGAGACTGGGAAGTGATTGCTAAAGGGTATGGGACTTTTTGTTAGGTGATGGTTGCAAAACTCTGAGCATACCAAACACCACTGAGTTGTACACTTCAAATGACAGAGCTGTATGGTGTTTGAATTATATCTCAGTAAAGATGTTATGAAAAAAAAACCAATTCCTGTTCCAGGAAAAGAGAGGGAGACAGAAGGGGAAAGAGAGAAGACAGACTTCTCTTTTTGTCTCTGGAGGCTGGGGGATGAGGATGTCATGCCTGGAGGAGCTGCCACCATCAGAGGTGTGGAGGGGCAGCTGCAGCTGAAAAAGCAGAAAGATGGAACAGTTGTGGACACGGGATGATGTTGTTGAGATTAGAACTGACCAACACCGCAGCTGTCCTACCTCTGGGCTTCATTGTGTTGAGATCCTTCTGCTCCTGCTAGTGTGGCCCAAGACGACGTCTCGGTTATGCAAATGGGCTCCCCCAGCAGGGCCTGGGTGCTGGGCCCCAAGTGCCACTCCGTCTTCCATGTGAATAGTACGTCTGGAGGTGTGCAGGGCAGACAGGCAGATGACAGGACAGGACCCCAGTTCTCATGGGGGTGGACACACCAAAGGGAGGCAGGCTATAAGAACATATGCATCAAGCAGAGATAAGAGCAACCTCCTCCAGAAGCTCAGCAGAGAAATGGATTCTCATGGAAAAATTTAAAAAATATTCTACACTGTCATCGTGGCTGTCCTTAAAAGACAGGAAGGAATAAAATGGCCAATTAAGAGGAAATACATGGCCACGATCAGAATGGGCAAAGACCTAGTGATCTGAGAGCACACATGTGTTTTAGGAAAAGGAGGTTGTCTCATGTGTCAAAGGCAAAGAGGCAGAGAGAATGTGGTGATAAAGCAGGAAAGATAAGTTGGGATCTGTAACAGATCAGATGGCTTCCCTTGCGTGTAATATAAAACCCAACTCAAATGCTCCAATGAAGTCAAGTAATCAAGACAATGTGGGAGGGGCAAATGGGCACATAGTTTAACAGAACGGAACAGAAAACTCAGAAATAGACCCACACTTACACATCCAATTCATTTCTGACAAAGATGCGAAGCTATGGGCACATAGTTTAACAGAACAGAATGGAGAACTCAGAAATAGACCTATACTTACACAGCTAATTCATTTCTGACAAAAATGAGAATTCAACAGATTAATGACAGTGTTTTCACAAATGATACTGGTCATCTATATGAAAAATAAAAGCAAACCTTAAGCTAAATGTCACACCTTATATAAAAATTAATTAAAAATGGATCACAGATTTAAATGTAACAAGTAAAAATCACAAAATTTTTAGAAGATAACATAGGAGAAAAAATTTTTTTATCTGGGTTTAGGCAAACAGTTCTTAGACATGACAGCAAAAACATGATCCATGAAAGAAAAAAACTGATGAATTGCACTCAGCAAAAGTTAAATATTTTTACTCACATTAAGAGAATACGAAGACAAAAAAAGGAGATAATACAAAGACAAGCTACAAACTAGGAGAAAAATCTTGGCAAATTGCATATCCAAGAAAGGTACTGTATCTAGAATATATAAAGCGCTCTCAAAGCTCAATAGTAAGAAAAACAACAACCCAATTAAAAAATAAACAGAAGACTTTAACAGACCCTCACCAAAGAGGATAGAAAGATGGCAAATAAACACAAGACAAGATGCTCAACATCCTTAATCATTAGAGAAATGTAAATAAGAGCCACGATGAGGTATCACTACCCACCTATCAGAGCAGCTAATAACCAAATCAAACCAAACCAAAAAACTACTGATAATACCAAGTGCTAACAAGAATGCAGAGCAACTGAATCTCTCATACACTGCTGGTGGGAACGTAAAATGGTACAGTCCCTCGGGAAAATCGTTTAGAAGTTTCTTATAAAATTAAACATACGCTTTCCATATGACCTAGTATCTCACTTCTGGGTTTTTATCCTAGAGAAATAAGAAGTTATGTTCACTCAAAAACCTGTACGCCATTTTTTAAGAACAGCTTCATTCATCCTTGCCCAAACTGGAAACAACCCACGTGTCCCTCAACAGGTGAATGGATAAGCAAACTGGTACATCCATGCACTAGAAGATACAGAGCAATAAAACAAGGAATGAACTATTGATCCAGGCAACAACTTAAATGGATCTCAAAGGCATACTGCTGAGTAAAGGAAGCCAAAAAGTTACAAACTGTATGATTCCATTCACATAACATTCTCAAAAAGACAAAACTATAGTAATAGAGAACAGATCAGTGGCTGCCAGGAGTTAGCCATGGGGGCAGAGAATGACTACAAAGATGTCGCCGGAGGAGGTATTTTTGGGTGATGAAACTGTTCTGTATCCTGACTATGATGATGGGTACATGATTCCATTTATGTGTTAACACTCATAGAACTGTACACCAAAAAGGAAAAAAGAGTCAATAACACTGTATGATAATTTTAAAAAGATGTTTATAAAGATTATAAATGGTCTCTATCTCTTCCACAATGATTCAGGAAAAAGTCCAATAAGAGGCTACTCTATTTCCAAAGGGCCCATACGAGAGAGGAATGTTGAACTTCCAAGTAAAAACAGACGATTGTTGGCCATCAAACAGCCCTGAATATGGGCCTGTATATTTTTACTGTTTTACTATAGAATTCACTCTTATGCAACACGAAATTCCCATCCCTCCAAAAATTATTAGAAAAATCATACCACATACCAGAAAACTAAATGGGAGTGAAATTGCCCATCAATATGAAACAAAATCCATTCAAGAGGATGGCATGCAGCCATTCACAGCCAATTGTCTGGAGGCTGCCCTGCTGGGGAGGGGTGCACACGGGATGGGGCCATCAGAGAAGAGCCGAAGGCAGGGGCTCTGCAACCTGGGGGCCAGTCCTGCCTCCACCATTGCCCGATCTGTGCCTCAGTTTCCTCACCTGAGGTTCTATTAGTAAGGACTTCCTATTGCTGTTGTGCTATTACCACATCACTATATGCAAAATAAAGCCTCTACTAAGTGCTTGAGAAATGCGGAGAGGTGCATACCTCCTGAGCACCAGCCTGTGAAACACGTAGGCATGGAATGAAAGTTGGGATGTGAATATCCGAAGGTGCCAATGATTGTGCTAAGATGTTGGAAATTGTAGTTTGTTTGTTTTTTTTTCTCTTCCAGGCTTCTTATAATATTATCATCCTTCTTTTGGGTGGAAAAAGGGAAGAAAAACACTCAGCCATGCTGAGTCCCCTACTTTGGATTAGGCCCTTCGACTCTTGGGAGGAGCCTCAGTGATTTTTATAATAGCTCTGAGATGTGGCTACAATTTCCTAACTCTGGTTAGTGACTGTGTGGGTGGAAGACTTAAAGAAGTCATGAGGAAGAGAACAAAAATCTGAGCATGAAACCAAGGGGAACTGAAAAAAGAAAGATCACTTACACCTTTCTGGGAATAACAAAACAAGTAAAAGAAAAAGAAAAGGAAAGCAAAAAATAACCTTTCACATTCATAACACACAGGGTCAGCAGGACACAGACAGGAAGGTTCTGGAATGTTTACCCTAAATTGGGTCTCAAGGTTTTGCTTTTGTTTTTCAAGTGCCTTGCCAAATTTGATAAATGGCTGTTCCTGCAGATCTGTCTGTCTCTTGGGATGAGGACTTTCTTCATGAAGCCCCACAGTCAGTCACCTTTCTTGGGGGCCCGGGTCGGTCACCTGGGTGGGACCTGTGGCCGCATGCTGGTGGGCGTGGTGCTTCAGTCTAAGCTCCTGTTTCTGTCGGGCTTCCCTGTGCTGTGGGATTCAGACAGCGTTTGCCCTGTGGGGTCACCACCCCTCTTAGGGGCACTGTTGGAAGGAAAGCATGCCGACCCACCAATTCACAACATGCTTTCCCATTCTGAGGATGGAGGCGCTCTTGATAATCGGAAAGGTGGACAGAGTATATTCAGGCTCAGTGTCCAGAAAAACAGCTCAGTGCAACTTCCCTCTGGGTGAAACGGATCCTGCTTCTAGTGATTTCAGAGTGAATGAGTTGGAAAGAGGAGACTTCGCAAGAAAGAGGCCACTCTGTCAGCATGTGGGGCCCACCCGCCTCCATTGCAATGAGGCTTGAGCCATGAGATTGTGCGCCCAGCTGGCTTCTTCCCCCCACTAAAATGGGAATAATAAGGCGATGAGCAGGCCTGCTGTGAGGACAGAAACCACATTTCTGTCCCCAGGGTGCACAGTGAGCGCTGAACAAAGGCCAAATGTCCTCTCCCTCCCACCTTTATTTTCAAAGTTAGATGCTGAGGTTTCCCAGGCCCTGTCACGGAAGCCTGGGGGACTGTTCAGAGGCAAGACGACTGGGTAATTACCTTGGGTCCTGTCTCTAGTCGGGAATAGAGTAAGTAGGTATGCAGATCCCCGTACTTCATGAAGGGTAAAATCACCATGGGCTTTGGGATGCCTTGAGAGCTCATTTCTATACATACACCTGAAATTAAAACCAGAGAAAGTTACAAAGAGCTCTTTGTTAGCAGTAACCAGAAAAGCACTGCAGGAGCTTTTGGCCAAAAAGCACTGGCCAAATTGAAACCATGTGCTCTCGAGGTAACAGTTAAAAACAAAATAAACATGGGGCGCCTGGGTGGCTCAGTTGGTTAAGCGTCTGACTCTTGATCTCAGCTCGGGTCTTGATCTCAGGGTCATGAGTTCAAGGCCCATGTTGGGCTCCATGCTCCTTAAAAAATTAACAAATAAATAAAATAAAACAAATACCCATAACTCACACACAAGCTGTATTAGAATATGGAACACATGCTGGGTCCACTTCTTGGTAATTTTTTTCTTTCAGATTAGTAACAATCTTTGCATGAGAGGTCTCCACAATTAATCTGTCACAGTATAGCCATCTAGACACCCATGGAGTTTTTGTTACACTGAGCCAAAGTGAGGGGTAGTGACTGCAATAGAATTCAAGGGCAAACTAATTTCATGGGATAGTTAAGTACCTGATCAGGTGAAAAAGCCCAGTGCCATCAAATGCTCAAAACTATTAAAAGAATTTTGAGGGCCAATAGGTAAAATTCACATCTCTAAATTTTAACAGTTATACACAGGAAACACCATTTATCATGAAAAGCTAGAACTAGGGCCCGTCACCTGATGGCAGGCTGGCAAAGCTCTTGCATATCACGGCCCATCCATCGCAAAGCACGATGGTTCTCAGAGTCTGCAGAAATCAATAGCTGCAAAGGAGTAACAGTGGTTTCTTTGAAATGATTTTACATCCAATCATTATTTTTTCACATCTCTCTGCAGCTTTGATCGTAATAAAACTTTGAAAGTTCCCCAAAGAATTGAGCACTTATCAAGACACAGGACAGAAAAAAAAGAAGTCAGCAGAATATTCAATTATGTTTAGGTCGCTCTTCTGTGTTGGAATTGTGGCACTTACATAGTAACCTCTTGATAGCTACAGGGCCACAAAACCAAATTCTATTAAATCATGTCCCATGGTCCTAGGAAATCAGTACTTGAAAATACGTTAATAAATTGTTTCTCAAAGATGATCTATGGAATGTATCTACTTTGACAGCTTTACCCTACTGGTATTTGATTCATGGATAACCTTAAATCAATAAAAATTATAACATAGTTTAACATAAGCTTTTGTCTTGCCTTGGAGTAACGTGCAGGCCCCCGTTTTCACCCACAGTCACTTAGAACTCTGTGGACACTAAATGTTCCTGGCCCTTGGGGTGTCCAGGAAATGCAGGCCCATTTTTACCATCAGCTTCAGAAAATGTAACTCTAAGAAATCTTTGGGGTGAAAAACTCAATGTTACCAGTTACTGTGGGGTCATATAAAATATAAACTTATCTGCCCCAGAGATTTTTCCTTTGGTGCGGAGTGGATTAGCCAAGCCCCGCTGTCCCCCCACGTCCTGTATTTCTCTGAGGTACCTAGGAGTCGGATGACGTTGGGGTGGTTGAAGTCTTTCATGCACGCGGCCTCACTGAGGAACTCCTCAATCTCTCGCTGAGAAAAGTTGTCCACTAAAAGAGAGGATGGAAAATGGTAGGCACCGATAATTTACTCAGGAGGTAAGAGCAATTTTGTTCTCTGAAAGCAAGATCAGGAAAAGGCAAAACTACAGCAACAATAAACAGATGAGTGGTCGTCAGGCATGGGTGGGTGGGGAGGGATGGATAGATGGCACACAGGAGAATGTAAGGCAGGGAAACTTCCACATGATACTGTAATGGTGCACATAGGACTCTATTTGTCAAAACCCACAGAATATTCAATACAAGGTGAAAGCTAATATAACCTATGGACTTCAGTTAATAACGTATCACATGGGTTACTGATGTATCAGTTGTAGAAGATGCACCACGTGGACACAAGACGTTAATGATAGGGAACAGGGGCATATGGGAACTCTGTATTTTCTGCCCAATTTTTCCAGAAACCTAAAACTTCTCTAAAAATTAAAGTACATTCCTTAAAAAAAAAAAAACAAAACCCTGAAAGTCAAATGTAACTGATCTGTTGCAATTATTTTTGCCTTAAAAAAAGCAAGAACACATGCTTCTCTCTATCTTGCAAGGCTGGTTGCTGAATCATGCCTTGTGGACTGGATATACTTTTCTAACTTCCACACCATACCATCTTGGGATTAAACCAACTTGAGAGAGACATCTAAAATTCTATACTATGTTAGGGGAAGCAAGCCAGTCACAAGAGGATAAGCACTGTGTGATTCCACTTTTACGAGGTAATTAGAGAAGCCAATTTCATAGAGACTGAAAGGGGGACGGTGGTAGCCAGGGGCAAGCGGGGGCAGAGGAGATGGGAAGTTGTTTAATGCATATGGAGTTTCAGTTTTGCAAGATGAAAAAAGTCCTGGAGGTGGATGGTGGTGATGGTTTGCACAACAGTG
Source organism: Leptonychotes weddellii (assembly GCF_054177405.1). Classification (NCBI taxonomy): domain Eukaryota; kingdom Metazoa; phylum Chordata; class Mammalia; order Carnivora; family Phocidae; genus Leptonychotes; species Leptonychotes weddellii. The sequence continues at coordinate 89,794,823 of NC_138378.1, forward strand.
TGAATGAACTCAATGCCACTGAACTATGCTCTTAAAAATGGTTAGATGGTACATTTTAGGTTATGTGTATTTTAGAAACAAAGAAGCGAGGAAAAACAAAGAAAAACAAACCTAAAGCCAGGCATGCCTTAGGGAATTTGCTTTAACACTAAGTATTGACTGAAATCACATGTGCATGCATATAGCATAGCGTCTGGACATTCTATGGGCTTTGTATATATTAATCTTCTTATTAAAGCAAATTTAAGAAAAGTAAAAAAAAAATCATATAGACCTGCAAAATGTCTGCTACCTTTGCCCTCACCTATTATCTTTGTTAAGACAGCTAGGTGGGTGGAACAGAAAGGGTAGGGTGTGCCCGCAAACTCCACCCCACCCGCCCCAAGGGACCAACATCCTAGGCAAACGTGGATGACCCTGGGATGCAGAGGCCAGAGACTGTTCTTTCAATCTTTGATAATTAGCATAGATACAATTCTTAGGCAAGTGATTCTAATTCAAAGAAGAGCATGGCCAAGGCCAGAGAAGAAACAGATTCCAGGCCTAGCCCCTTTTACAAGGTCCCCCCCAAACCTTCCACTGGTAAATGGGGACAATGGAAAGAGCCTTCACATGGACCAGGTTCAAATAAAATAATGCAAAGGGCAGGAAGAGTGCTGAATGTGCGATCATGTTCTGCCACTGCAGCCTGGCCAATGTGTGGTGATGAAAAAGTCCAGCACAACCTTCTCCCTTTTAAGCTGTCTGACTTCGACAAGTCACCCCGTCTCTGAGCCTAGTTTCCTTATCGAGATAGACATCTGCACAGATTCTGGAGTGCCCCAAATAGCATCTGTCTTTACTTTTGTCGATGCTGTAATTCATTCTCCTCTACACTGCCACCAAAGTGAACTTTCTAGAATGTGATCTGCTTTTGTTCCTCATTTGCTTAAGACTCTTACTGGTGTTCTCCTACTCGTGGGATAAAAGCAGATTCTTTGTGACGACTTATAAGGCCCTTTCTGACCCGGCTGCAGGCTCTATTCCCAGCTTGCTTGGAGGTTCCAGCTTGGGATCACTGTTCTTCATAATATCTTCATAAACATCTCTCCTCTCTCTGGGAAATGTACCTTCCAGGCAGCCCACAGCTTCCTGAGGACTATGGAACCATCCTCAAGTGAGGAAGTGATCCCACCGAGCTGGCCAGATCAGCCAGGCCAACCCTTGGGGTCAGAGGCTGCTACCAGATCAGCCTTGTCTCAGAAATTCATGATTTATTTTGGAGTCATTCACTTTACTAGGTGAGAGTGAGGGGGGAAGGGGGGGAGAGAGAGAGAGAGAACGAGACAGAGAGGGAGGTGTGGTATAAATAAGAAACATAACTTCCTCGAGTGTAAAGAATATACAGAGCTCCTAACGGTCACTTTCCCTCTGTGACCACACAGTGTTCTGAATGGCCTTCTGACCCATCAGTGACTGAGAGCATGACACATGAACCCCCTCACTGGCCCTACAGAGCACCAGGTTACTGACCCAACTGCCCACCCCGGCTGGAAGGTGTTTCATCAGTGATAACTCACACTTCATGGTCTTCACGGCCACTTTCTGAGAGGTCCCATCTTGCTGCTTAAGGTTTCCTTCCATCACAGACCCAAACTCTCCTGTGAAGTAAGACAACATCTATATAAGACAACATTGTGCAGAATCTCCCCTGACCACAGAAAGGCTATAGTTCCCCAGCTGCTGTTTTTATGTGGCCAGAGAGTGACCAGTATGTGGCAGGCGGGCAGGGCCTGCTGGGGCCACCATGCTCGTACACCAGGGACACAGGTCACGCAGTAGCCTCCTGCTTGTCACAAGCTTGCTTGGCTCATGCTCGGCTCAGCCCATCATTTTATTAAGCATTATAACTGATCCAAGACACTTACAGAACAACACGGCAAATGTTATTGACATTTATAAAGTAGAAATTCTTTTTTTTTAAAACGATTTTATTTATTTATTTGACAGACAAGAGACATAGCGAGAGAGGGAACACAAGCAGGGGGAGTGGGAGAGGGAGAAGCAGGCTTCCCGCCGAGCAGGGAGCCCGATGCGGGGCTTGATCCCAGGACCCTGGGATCATGACCTGAGCTGAAGGCAGACGCTTAACGACTGAGCCACCCAGGCGCCCCTATAAAGTAGAAATTCTTTTTTTTTTTTTTTTTTTTAAAGATTTTATTTATTTGAGAGAGAGAAAGAGAGAGAGAGAGCACATGAGAGGGGGTTAGGGAAGAGGGAGAAGCAGACTCCCTGCTGAGCAGGGAGCCTGATGCGGGACTCGATCCCGGGACTCCAGGATCATGACCTGAGCCGAAGGCAGTCGCTTAACCAACTGAGCCACCCAGGTGCCCCTAAAGTAGAAATTCTTAATATCATTATCATTCATCCTAGTATCAGTTTGACAAATTAAATATGTATTTTCACTTTTGTTCCTATTTAACTAATTAGGAAAGTGCCCAAAACAGTAAACCTAAGACTTAGAGGTATAGGAAACTGACCAATGGATTGCGTGCTTTTCTTTTTTTTTTTTTTTTAAGATTTTATTTATTTAACAGAGAGAGACACAGCGAGAGAGGGAACACAAGCAGGGGGAGTGGGAGAGGGAGAAGCAGGCTTCCCACTGAGCAGGGAGCCCAATGTGGGGCCCAATCCCAGGACCCTGGGATCATGATCTGAGCCGAAGGCAGATGCTTAACGACTGAGCCACCCAGGCGTCCCTGGATTGCGTGCTTTTCAATGAAGGAAGGGAATTAATATTTTTCAAGGGCCTACTGTCTGTGCAAGGCACTGTAGAGGTGCTTTTCATATGCCAAATTGGAGTTTCAAGAACCAAATTGTAAAATAGAACTGCTTGTATTGTAACTTAAAGTCACAAAATGGTACTTTACATAATAAATACACATATAAAAAATACTGTGAACGGCTTACCTTCTTACCTCACATTTAAAAAGAAATAAATTGCTCACCTTCACCCAGGACTTTTCCAAGAATTAATAGATTCCTGTCAATCACAACATCTTCTAGTTTATTTTGCAGTTCCTCGCTGACTCCCAAGCTACGCACTATAAAGGAGGGATAGAGTATGGATTAAGAGTTGTCAGTGTGCTCTCTTTCATTTGAATAGAATTAAAATGATATATATAGCCCTATCAAAGAGTTAAACATTTTCTCCATTTTGTACCCATGGCTCTCCCCCACAAAAAGTCTATAATAAAATATCACCCTTAATTCTACTATGATTAAAATGAGGAAAATGAATTCTTCGGGGCAAGATTAATTCTGAAGGATTATAAAAATCAGAACCACATTTCTCTTCCCACCACGCAGTAGTAGCGACCAGCAATCAGATTTGTGTGTTGGGGGGGGGCGGGGGGTTGCCCTTGATTTAAAGGAGGAAGGAAGATAGTAGGTACTTTCGAGTGTGGTATTTGCTCTTTTATCCCTAACTATAGTATACAAAAGAGCCATCGGCTTACCTCCCCTGTCCTAGGGAAGGAGGGCCAGTAACCGCAGGAAACACGGAGAGAACAAGCTACCATCCTCATTATAATGACATAAAAAGTGCTAAATTGAGTACTTGCGGGAAAGTGGAGAATAAGATCTTCTATGATAAGGTATCAATATGCAGCACTGACAATAAGTGTTATCAATAAGAGGAATTAACCAATTCAATAACTCTTTGGCAAATGATTCAGTTTGTGCCATAGTTAAGAAAAGTAAAAAAATAAAAATAAAAAACATTCTACCTCGAACCAGTTTTTGTTTCATAGTGGCCTATTTTCTATCATACTTATATTTGTTTTGTTGTTGTTTTTGTTTTTGGCAAGCATCCAGAAGCTTGAACTTGATAATATTTGCACATACTTTCTACACTGTTTATTAATTATTCAAGAACACAGCTGTCCGTTTATTCTCACTCTTCAAACTAGAAGGCTCCATTTCGATTCAGCAAAACTCAAACCATAATTGTTAAGAAGTACATTGGAAAATTGTTCTCTGAGTTGGTTGCCACAGAAAAGCGGGAAATAAGCTCAGAGATTTATGTCACAATTGCTTTGCTGTCTTCTTTAGATCCCTGACCTCTAACCACATCTTCTCCTATCACTGTGGTGAGTTCCTGTTTGTGGTGTTAGGAGTCTTTAACCCCGGCCACTTCACCTCAGGGCTCACTCGAGAGTTCCAGTAAACCAGCCAACAGCAGAGCACATGGCAACGTCTGACTAGCTACTTGCTGGTTTCTGGTTTTTGAAAATATCCATTCTTCGACTCCTTTGGCTTTTGTTAGAAATCTATTGATTAATTCATTGTTCTCTCTTTGCTTTCAACTACTTTAACTTTTGCCAGAAAAGGGAAATGGACGTTAACTTACAGGTGAGTTCGATGGCTCGCCGACAGAAGGACTTCTTTGCTATATAATTGACGACTAATTCCGAATCCTCCTCTGTGAAGGCATTCCTGGGTGAATAAAAATAAAGACATCTCATACTATAAAAAAAGGGCAGCCAGGACAAGCGCTGACTCCACAAGGATGTCACCAAGCCGCTGCCCGTTCAAACGCCTCTTTTATGACAAAGACATTTCCCACTGGGAGAAATACGTTTCTTTCCTTAGCTCTATTTCAGGCCTGCTTGGCAAAATCAAAGCAACTCTGTCCAAGTACCCTCAAGAACACAGAACAGCTGAGAAGCTCCCAGTGGTCAAAGCCATAACAGTCTGAGCAATAAGATAAAGTAGTATTGGATTATAATCCAAAGTATAAAATGAATATCCATGAGTCCATACTGATATGCTTATCACTGAATACATAAATGAGGTGGAGGAAGTGTAACTCCTCACCCTGGTTAAGTGTGGGCTGTGCATGTTGACTTACTCCCAGAGAGAACAGTAAGGAAAGGGAGAAAAATAACCGTGTCCCATTTAAGTGACAGAATTAATGTTAGAACCCAAGCATCATGTCTTCTAGGCCAGTGCCTTCCTCTCTGTATGCCAGGCTCCCTGTCACCACAGGGCCTTTGCATGTACTGCTCTTTCTGGTTGTAATATTCTTCCTTTTGTCTTTCACCTAATTAACTCCTGCTCTTTCTTCAGATTTTAGTTCAGGGATCACCTCTGCAGGGAGGCCTTTCCTGACTTTCTTAATGCAGTCAAATTCACCCGTTATACACTTTTACATATCCCTTTATATAGGATTTAACACAGTTGCCATTTTATATTTACTTGTGTGATTACTGCTTGATTCTCCATCAACTGTGAGCACCTATGAGGGCAGGATCAGTGCCTGCTTTTGTTCACTCTTGTATCCCAGGTTATCACCTAGAAGGCCTTTAATACATATTATTGAGCTACTCTTAACAACTTCTGCAGAGGTTCTCTGCACCTGTTTCACAATGAGACTACAAACCACACCTAGATTCTGGGATGCATTTCAGTCAACTATATGTTCAGGATTTAGATCAGATTTTGTCATTTCTTTAAAATAGCCATTTTTAGGGGTGCCTGAGTAGCTCAGTCAGTTAAGTGTCTACCTTCAGCGCAGGTCATGACCTCAGGGTCCTGGGATCAAGCCATACTCAGCGGGGAGTCTGCTTCTCCCTCTCCCTCTGCCCCTCCCACCCCAACTGTGCTCTCTCTCAAATAAATAAATAAAACCTTAAAAAAATTTTAAATAGTCATTCTTAGAATTTACATACTAAGATATAAAAATTATAAGGATGGAATTAGTAAGTACTGAAGGTACCCGACCCTCAGGACTAGGAAGGACACAAATAAAGGGCAGTTGAGTCTCCACTCTCAAGCCCCCTCTCCATGCCAATGGAAAGTTTTTGAATGGAATGTTCTACTAGCATTCCTAAGATGCAGAAACAAACAAAGGTTGCTCAGCTCCCTCCAAAACAGTCACTCACCTTCCCTCACTCTGTCCCATTCCAGGCTGTTAACAACCTGCCTCTTACAGAATACCTCCTCCGCCCCATGAGTGATAAACTCGATTTCATGGAAATCCAAACTCACTACAGAGGCACTAGAGTAGAAAACTGAGTCAGAAACAAATTTGCACATATAGCCTTCTTTTCATAGGTTGATTTAACACACCCGCACATCTTTGTTGATACTTAACTACTGTTCTAAAAGTCAGATGCATAGAAAATCAGAACAAGTGCCTCTTTTACACTGGAATGTGAAAATATAAAGTTTTTCTCTATTGGAAAAATCACTGATCATTGCAGAAAATGTATAAAATACAGCAAAAAAAAAAAAAAAGAAAACACAGAATCATCCCAACTAACACCACCCAGAATTGCTAATGCTTTGTGGTGAATTTCCTTCTGGTATTTTTATCTATACATACATTTCATTTGTTTTTTAAAAATAATTAGGATTATTTTTAAGACTTCTAACAAAACCCCTCATTTTACAGCAACCAAGTTTGAGTAGTGAAGGCCTATTGATGCTCTTCTCTGTAAATGAGCCCCTTTCAAGGCCGGCTTCCACTGCTGGTTGTCTCTGTTGCACTGGCCTAAGCAAGGAAGCTGCCTGCCCCCAGGATGTACACAAGACAGGACCCCCAGCTGAGTACAGTGTGAGGAGCTGAGCCAGCAGGAAGGCATTACCCGTTGGCAGAACAAGCACATGGGACCATTGAGCAAAACATTTTAAACTGGGGAGACTTACCCAAACTTTGTCTCCTGGATTCTTTTTCTGATGATCAGAGAAATATATAAAACCAACCCAATCAAAACAAATCCACAAAAGCAACCAAGGATGATGAGCACAGGATCTGTGTTGCCAGGTGCTGGGGTTGATGAGGGGGCAAAATCTACCCAACCTAGTAAAAAACCAATAGAATCCGTTGAAAACATTTCTCTGGGATCCAAAATACATAAGAAACACTGGCTTGTAAAAGGGAAAGAAGGGAGTCAAAAGCTCTAGAACTTAGTCCTTTTATATTCTGTGGTCTACATATGCAGGCAGTCCTCACTCTGATGGTGCAGGCTGAGACCATGCACAGTGATCGTAATAATTAACGGGTGACTCTCTTCACGTCCGTTATGAACGTATAAGGAATTGAAAGAAAAATGGCAAAACTCATATTTATCTGGTCTACTGTAATTTAAAACACTAGAAATACTGAGAATTAAAAGACTGCATTTCTTTGTAAAAAGCTTATCAAGAGTAGTTTGGGGGCGCCTGGGTGGCTCAGTTGGTTGAGCGACTGCCTTCGGCTCAGGTCATGATCCCACGGTCCTGGGATCGAGTTGTGTTTCATTCTTAAACCAGATGCCCATCCCACGGGTCAGTCTGGCCATCCGTGCATTGCTGGGGCTGACACATTCTATCAGCCGATAAGGAACCCGGCTCTCACCGTGTGCAGGGATGAACATTTTCACTGGGTCACTGAAAGGCCCGACTCCCCCCTTGGTGATGGCGGCAATCCTCACTGTGCACGTGGCGTTGTGGACTTGAACAGAAATCTGAGCGCGGCTGCCATTCTGGCCAACTTCTTCAGACAGCTCTTTCTGGGGACAGAAAAGGAAGGAAGGGGAATGAAATCCTTAGGCGCCAGGGGCACGTCGCCTGCTTGCCCACAGTTCCTCTGAGGGAAGTCGTCCCACCCACATCCCAGGGAGCAGCGGCTGTGTTTCCACCACATCCCTTCCTCACTCAGGCCACAGCTAACAGAACCAAAAGGTGGGCAGGGACACAGAATGGGCCGGCAGCAACCTCAGGCCTCGGGGCCTGGGCCAACTAAGGCTATGAGGGCATGGCACTTAGAATGGTCAGCAAAGAAGCCTCTGGATGAGAGAAGCATGTTGCAGAGGCAGCCGGATGGCAAGAGCAAGGCTGGCTCCTTGAGCCCCCCGCCCTCAGAACTGCCACAGCCTAACGCCCAAGAGCCACACTGTACCTTGACCTTGACCGCCTGCCAACTTCCCTTGAGCCAGCATGAATGGGCTCCTATTCCTTGCAATTATAAGAGTTCTGGCTAAAATCTACATTGAGGAGGGCACGGACACTGTTTTTTTTTTCCCTCCCAGTGTGATACATGCACAATTTTCTCAAATTTCGAAAATCTGGTTTCACTTTTACTTATTTGGTTTTATAACCACTGCCATGCAACACGCGCCATGAAAACATAGGGGAAAATGATTTAAAGAAACAAAACAAAACAAAACCCAACCAGACCTGAGTGCTTATATAACATTTCCTCTTTGTTTCCAAACCTTGACGATGCTGTCCTCTGGCATAAGAAACTAATTTTATGTTGGGGGCTGGCTTTTCAAATGGGAACTGGAGGGCTGGTGAAGGCCGAAAGCAGGCCCCAGGAACCTGTCTTTAATCTCTGCATTTTGGAGATCTGATTTCACAGAGAGAAAGAGAGAAATGTCACACCACATGGGTGGGGCACAGATATCACGGATCATAGGGAGCAGGGGCCTGGTTTGGGTGGCAGCTTTATTCCCTGATCACCCTGTCTCAGGCTGATCACTTCTAACTGGTGCGGGGTGGGGCCAGCTCAGCCCTTAGGGAAGAGGGCTGTCCCAACATTCGTGACCAAGGGGGCTACCTGGGTCAGCCACCCAGAGACTTTCTAAATCCAAACAAGCAGTGTCCATCAGGACTCAGAAATAACTTCAGACAAGGGATGAAAGGGGAAAATAGGGCTTTAAAATTTTTTGCTTTTCTATTCCCCTGGACTGCGTGCCAAGGAGATTTGTCACTGATTTTTTTTTTTATTAATTAAGTGAACAAAATAATAAGTAACAATTTTTTTGTATAATCAGGCAATATCTTTTTTTTAGAAATAGAACATTTTATTTATGGTAAACCCAGTTTTGATTATGAGTTTGTTGGCATTCTCTAATGGGGGGGGATCCTCAAGTAGAGCAACTCCATGGTCCAAACCCACACAGTCACGGAGCCCTGCAGTGAGTCCGGCTGGCAGCTGAGAAATAACATGTCTACCTCACAGTTTACTACCTAATGGCTCCTGAAAGTGCAGAAGGTGTCATCCTGACGAGGGCCATTGGGCCCACTTCCAGCTTCATGCTTTTCCATCTGCTGGGACTCAAATATAATACATCATTTGTGAGAATTATCTCAAAAGTAGAGGACATGCGTAACTGTGAAAGGATTAAATCCCTAGAAGAAGAGAAATCCTAAATCAAAATTATCCTTTTGGAAATAAACATCACAGTAGTTGATAATATCTATTTGCTTCGGGCCTATCACTCACTATGAAAACCCAGAGAAGGAACTTAGAAATTTCCACCTCCTGTTCCTTCAGTGCATTAACAGTGGTGATCATCGTGGCTGCTGCTGTCATCATTCTGAATCTCAAAGTACGGGAATGATGCCAGACCCTGCTTACAGGTAATATGTTTTGGAAATGCATAAAGAATTGTCCCATTTTAGGTGTGGACCTATACTAAATGCTGAAGTAGTGATTAGAAAGATATATGATAAATATTTTAGTAGCGGTGTAACAATTTTCTCTAAGAATATCCTTAAATGATAGTTTAAAAATGATCCCTGTTTTTATTTATCTAATTTTTTTTTGAGAGAGAGAGAGAGAGAGCGCATGCATGGGTGCTCGAGCATGACTGGGGAGGGGAGGAGCAGAGGGAGAGAGAGAACCTCAAACAGGCTCTACACTCAGCACGAAGGCCGACACAGGGCTCGATCTCACGACCCTGAGATCATGACCTGAGAGGAAATCAAGAGTCAGACGTTTAACAGACTAAGTCACCCAGATGCCCCCAAAATGATCCCTGTTTTTAAAAAATGGATGTAATTTATCCATAGTCTATTGATGCCAAATACATGTGACCATATCCCTATCCCCAAGTATTTATTTTAAGTTCGATTTTGAAATCTGACAAAGAAATCCATTTAAAATCAGACACGGGTAGGAGCCACCCCTGTGGGGATTATCTCTTTCACTGTCAGGGTGCAGAGTGCACAAGGGGTGGCCATTTCCCTGGCATGAGGTGGTCGGGTCCCGGGGCACACGCCGTGGGCAAACTGCACGGTCCTCATTCCGTGAGCTTTCATCTCTACCATGAGGACTTAAAATCTAAGAGCCTTTTTAGGTAATAATCAGATTTATAATATGACATCTAATCACAACTTTATCTACACAGAAAACATGTGGGCCGTGTCTGTTGCGGAAAGTAATAGCATATCTTTGGAGACATGTTTCTTTTTTTTCCTGTGAGGCACTAGAGTCGGTCAGAGCTACTGCAGTGGTATTTGTTTCTAGTTTTGTTTTTGTTTTTTTTTTTAAGATTTCATTTATTTATTTGACAGAGAGAAACACAGCGAGAGAGGGAACACAGCAGGGGGAGTGGGAGAGGGAGAAGCAGGCTTCCTGCGGAGCAGGGAGCCCGATGTGGGGCTCGATCCCAGGACCCTGGGATCATGACCCGAGCTGAAGGCAGACGCTTAACGACTGAGCCACCCAGGCGCCCTGTATTTGTTTCTAGTTATCCAAAGACTTTAATATCTCCCAACTCTGCAAGAATGTAATTCATAACTGTAATTAAGAATAAAGGCCCACCATGGGCGTCAGCACTTGCTCCTGACTTTTGGATTTTGAGCTTGGATTTGGAATGCAAGGGATGTAAAGAAAAATGGAACCAAAAGAGGTCGATATCTTCATCAAGATATAGTAAATGTGTGTACGGTAAATATCAGGAGTTTCTTAGTCTGAAAGTGACATAACAGGTGGGGATAACAAAGGTATAAACAATAACCCACCCAAAGATCACTTCTAAGAAAGTTCTGAAATTGCACACAAAAAACCCACCCTTGTTAGAGTAACCCCTGGGAATATCTCCAAAAATATCCAATTCCCTTGCCTGGCATAAAGAAGATATACCTTTAGTGAGAGTTTTCTAAAAATGGAAATGAAAGGACAGTTTTGAGAGATGAAGTTGCGTCTACCTCTTGCCCTCCTAAAATGAAGGGAGTGCAGGAGACAGAGCTGATTTCAAACTTCACTTCGGGGCAGGGGTTTTAGGATCCTCCCGGGGTTGGCTTTTCTTCAGTGTTTCTCTTTGCCTCCAGTGGCGGCCCATGAGCTCGAAGCTAAGCTGCCTCAGAGAACGTTATCCTAAGGAAAGGGAGCCACTGAGTCTTTTGTTGTCACAAGACCGTCATGATGCACCAAGTATTGCATGAGTACAATGCAAATGATGTTCTCACTGGGATGATCCAGCATCTCTAAGGAGTTAAGGGCTGGAAAGGTCACAGCCCTGACTGTGGCAGTATTGTTCTTGCCGCATGGGGGGTCCTTCTGAACAAAGGGCAACAAGCATGCGCAGCGCAGCGGGGCGTGGGTGGCATTTAGGGCGTCAGGCTCTCTGCTGCGTCATCCACGAGGCTTTCCTCACTCTCGCCCTTCAGCACGCCTCAGCTCCAGAGGTCCCCTCCAAACAAGCAGCTTTCACCCACGCCAGAAGGAGAAGTCAAAAGGATGACCTGCAGCTCTTTAAACAAAACTGGGTTTTTTTTAGCCCTCTCAAGTGTCTGCTGATAATTACCATCTTCTGCCAACCAGAGAAAAATAAAATCCTACTGAACCAAAATACAATGATTGGACCTTCAGGGACTGTTCAGGGACTGTTCACAATTTAGCATTGTGAAAGGGGCTTGTCTCTGAGAGAGGCATTTAATTCCCGATTCAGCCAGTGTGGAAATCCGGTTAATCAAATAAGCACCCTGCACAGAAGCCTTAGGACCAAAGACCAAGAAACGAGAGGCTTCTCTCGTAGCTGCAACACTCCTGAGCAGGGGTTTGACTCGTACAAACAACATCCTGTTACCACTCTGAGGCACAAAAAGTCATGGACTTCAAGCCCTCTTCTTTTTCTCTATTCCATCACCTACTGCTTCTAAGAATCTGATAGGTAAACTGAGTCAGGAAAAGAAGAATAAATCCCAACTGTCCTTTGGGAAAAGAGCAGTTTCGGTAAAAGCTGGATGACGTGAGGTTGCAAATGACTGAAACAAAGCCTGGACGTCATCCGTGGGGGCAGCTGTTGACTCTCTCCCACTCTCCCGCCAAGCAGCTGTACTATATTACTTTCATGAGATGCCCCACACACATGCTACGAGGATGCTAAAATCTGATCTATCCCCAGGGCCAGGGTGATCAGGCAGAAGTCGGCTTTGCATGACGGTGGTAAAGAGATGGTCCTGATGATGGAGTCAGTGCGCCTGCCTTTCCAAGGATGCTCTGTGTCACAAAGAAGTCAATGTCACCTCAATTCTCTTCCTTTCCCAAGTGGGAAGGAGACCAGTCTGGGAGCTGCCTACCCACCCACATGCAGGCATCGTCCCTACTTCTGTGGAACTGCATAAAGACAACCTGTTGCTGACTTAACCCTGTCCTCTGGAGTCTGGTTACCCCTTGCCATTCTCTATGAGGCTGGAGTTCTTCCCTGACAATCTTCTTCAGAAAAGCATCCTCTGGAATTTCCAAGAGGCTAGGAATGGCTGGACTGCTAATCCATACAGCTTCTTGACCTTCTGCTTTGGTTATCGCAGTAGTTCTCAATTATCTTCCTACAAGAGCCCAAGTTCCCAGAAGGCACGAATCAGGTGATAACAGAGATGGGTCCTACACATATTTACTGAATACATAAATGAACGGACGAGTGAGTGAGTGAGTGAGAAAAGCCCCAAGGATTCCCTGGATTTTGTAACTATTCAGTGACAGATGCCTCAATCAAAAATTCCTGGTCTTCTCACAACAAAACGAAAGCTTCTACAACAGTATTAAATGAGCAAACCCAAGGAGACAAGCGAACTTCTTCAGAGGTCAGACTTACGGAAGTGTCTGCACTCTGCCACACGTGAGATATCCGGTAGCCCAGCAGTTCCCCAGCCTGCCGCTTAATTGGAGGCTTGATCCATCTGACGTCCACCTTATGACTAGATTCATTCAGAAACACACTGACGTTCGAGGGTGCTACTGAGGGGGCTGCAAAAGAAAGAAGAAAGAAAGATGAAGAACCACAGAGAAAAGTACACAGAGGTACTTTCTCTTCTCAGTTTCTGAATGTTTGGTTTTCGAATGTTCTATGGAAAGCATTCAAATGAGACTGGGATTAATAGCAGATTTTCACCCTCTTTCCAATTAAGGAGCATTGAAATGCTACATGAGTTTTTATTATTTTTCAAAGATTTATTTATTTATTTATTTTAGAAAGAGAGAGAGCACATGAGAGCAAGTGGGGAGAAGGGCAGAGGGAGAGAGACAATCCTAAAGCAGACTCGGTGCTGAGCGTGGAGCCCAACTAGAGGCTGGATCCCAGGACCCTGAAATCATGACCTGAGCTGAAACCAACAGTCAGCTGCTTAACCAACTGCACCACTAGGCACCCCTGAAATATGACATGAGCTTTTAAAAAGTAAGCACTTTCCAAACTAAAATCACAAAGACAAGGAAAGGCAGGGAAGCAGGTGGGTGGTGCTCACAGACTCCACCTGGGGAAACAAAGCAGACACAACTTGAACAGCGTTCTCCAATAGTAACCTGTGGGGTGGAAGGTCAACCAGACTGACTGGAGATCAAGTCTGTGTCATGTGAGATGTACACGGCAGGGAACACTGCAGAGCTTAGAAGGGAGCCACCACTTTAAAGTCCAAAGGCAGGTTACTGATGGTCTGAGCTGAGCTAATCAGTCAAAAGATTTTAAAAATGTATATATGCAGGGCGCCTGGGTGGCTCAGATGGTTAAGCGTCTGCCTTCGGCTCAAGTCATGGTCCCGGAGTCCTGGGATTGAGTCCCACATCGGGCTCCTGGCTCAGCGGGGAGCCTGCTTCTCCCTCTGACCCTCTCCCCTCTCATGCTGTTTCTCTCTCGCTCGCTCTCTAAAAAATAAATAAAATCTTTAAAAAAAAATGTATATATGCATATTATATGTAAGACATCTCATTACTGAAGATCAGAGGATCAATGGTAATGCCTGGATGTCAAAATGTAAAATTTAACTCTGGTTTTCGCTCTCTGGTTTATAGTAAGCTCTGCTTAAGTCACATACTCACTTATGTCAAAATGTCTGTTATCTCTCAGAAGGGTACAAGGATAAAAGTTATAGCACTTTGAAAAAAATGTATGTATGTATTATATATGTACAGAATAATTTGGGAAACAGGTCAAGGTCATTACTAGATTACTTTTTGGGAGCAAGAAACTTGACTATGTCTATTAAAATTGAAAATAATATGGGGGCTCAGTTGGTTAAGTGTCTGACTCTTGGTTTCCGCTTAGGTCATGATGTCAGGGTCGTGAGATCAAGCCCCACGTCAGGCTCCGTGCTCAGCGCAGAGTCTGCTTGTGATTCTCTCCCTCTCCCTCTCCCTCTGCCTATCCCCCTGCTTGCACTCTCTCCCTCTCTCTCTCTCAAATAAATAAATCTTAAAAATAAAACTGAAAATAATATGCTCTTTGACCAAGTATTTTATTTCTAGGAATTTAATCTAAAAAATTCTCCTTAGGTAGTATTACATTTACTGAAGCATAATAATGATAAAAAGGAATAAATGTAATGCTCAGTCAATAATTATGATGTAATGAATTTTGATACATTTTCCGATGGAATACTTACTACCCAGCCACTGAAAAGAATTAGGTAGATCATGTGTACTGATATGAAAAAATATCTTATGGAGGGAAAAATCAAATTGCAAAAAGGTATGTAATAACAATCCATTTTAGAAATAAAAAATGTTTTATATATACATATAGAAAGAATAAAAACAATTGCAATAATACATACCAAACCATTGCCTACAGTTGTATTTAGAGGAGATTAAGTTATATATTTCTGATATGCCTAAAAAGAAAACAAAAGTGTACTCTAACCCTCATTTCTGCTTAGGAAATGTCACACAGCTAAAGCTGTGTTATGAACTGAGCCATACGGTTTCAAATTGGTTGTAGAATTTATGGATAAACATGGCCAACTCAACATGTCTTTATGTCTGCTCCTCCTGAAACCCTTCTATGACGACAGGAAGGAATTTAAAACAGTATAAACTCATAAGGTACAGCAGAGTCAACAGTGGAAAGGAAATGTCAACATATACTCAAAAGCTGAAAAGGAGATGCGGAAGGTATAATTAATTCAGCAAACCTGTTCTCTCCAAAGGACGCGGAGAGGCTCAGAAGCTGTGGGCCCAGGTACTGAAACTGGAAGATTGAAAGTTTGACCGGGAAGTAGCTAGTCTTCAAGATCCCTTTAACCTATTCCCACACACCTGCTAGGTACGCCTTCCAAATCCCCCTGGAGACAGGATGCTGTTTTAGTCTCCGAATTGAAAAGCCTTTGGACTTGGGGCACTGGCAGGATGAAGGCACAATGAGAGGCCAGACAGACAACTGGGGAAATAAGCGGAAGTTTGTACAATGAATGAGGAGGACTCTGCCTCACTCCTCCTCCCTCATCTGGCTCCAGGAGCATCGGCGGCCATGTTTACCTTCCAAAGGTGGGGAAACAGGTGACTTCTTTGCTAGAGAAAGTGAGTGAGGAGGGTGAGGAAAGAAAACCAATACTGACACTTAGGGGTGTCCAAAACAAAACACTTAGATCACTGCCCATTAAATAGAAGGATATAAATAAGTTAAAAAGAAGGAGGAATCAAAGATGTATCACATATTCAAAAGAAAGCTAAAATGGCTACATTAATATCAAAGTAGATCGCACAGAAAATAATACTACCAAAGATAAAGGAAGCAATCTCATAATGAGAAGGTGGCCAATTATTAGGAGAGCACAGTAATATTAAACATTTATGCATAAAATAACAGACCTTCAGAATGTTTAAGACAAAACCAGCTATAGCATCAAAAAGAAATGGATAAACCCAAAATTGTAACTGCAGATTTCAATGTCTCTCTCTAAATAACTGATAGAAGTAGGCAGAAAAGCAGTAAGAATATAATTTGAAAAACACTATCAACCAACTCAACCAAGTTGGTATTTATAGAAAACTCCATATAGTAAGAGCAGAATACACATTCTCTCCAAGTGCATACCATACATTTATCAGGAAAGACGTGTTCTGGGCCATAAAAAGAGTCTCAATATATTTAAAAGTATTCAAGTGATACAGATTATGTTCTTGGGCACCAACAGAGTGAAATCAAAAATCAGGAATACAAAGATTTCTGGAAAACCCCAAAATATTTGGAAACTAAGTTATATAGCTAATTAACTAATGAGTCAAAGAAGAAGTGAGAAAAAGTGTTTTTGAACTGAATGAAAATGAAACACAGCATATAAAAACCGTTCTCAAAGGCTTTTCTTTATCATTTGAGAGAAAAAGATATTTTACAGTTTGGGCACTAGAGTGTCATTTTGTGCAAGGCTTATGCCCTAAAGATTTCTGATCCCGACCTATCTGCCCCTGCCCCCCCCCCCATCTGTATTAAGACTACAGCACTGACTAGATGAGGCCAGAGTTAAGGGCAGGAAAGACTGTTCTAGCAATCTAGAACTCTAAGTTGGGAAAGAACAGAAACTGTGGACTTGAATTTAACATAAATACAATATTCACAGAAGAAAACAAAAATCTCAGAAATCAAAAATAGCACAATGGAAAATTCTTTACAGTTTAAAGATATAAATAAAATTTGCTATGAGCAAGAGAGCATAGAGAGAAAATACTTCATAGGGCTTCTCTGAGGATCTAATAAAATAATCCATGCAAAAAAAAAATCCATGCAAAGTACCTAATGTGGTGCCGGGCACGTGGTGTTTGGTAAACGTTAACCATCTTCACATTCATTATTTCTTGAATTTGTTGCTACGATTAATAATTTTTTTTTTTAAAGATTTTATTTATTTATTTGAGAGAGAGAATGAAAGAGAGCACAAGAGGGGGGAGGGTCAGAGGGAGAAGCAGACTCCCTGCCGAGCAGGGAGCCCGATGCGGGACTCGATCCTGGGACTCCAGGATCATGACCTGAGCCAAAGGCAGTCGCTCAACCAACTGAGCCACCCAGGCGCCCAATAATTTTTATATTATTATATTTTAATTTAAAATAACATATGCCATAGAGTGTGTTGCTATTATCTTCTCATGTAAAAGAACATGTTATCTGTTCACAGTAAGTGTGAGTTTTGTCACTAAATAGAAGGAAATGTCTTCTTCCCCATTTTCAATGGCTACCTCAGTAAAATTCTCCTCCAGAGACAAAGATCAAACAAAGCAAAGTTTAAACTCTAAATCAGGTCACCAGGAAAGATTTGTTTAATCACATGCCATTAGGGGCAATATTTATCCTGAACTCCAGGAATTACCTCCTTCAGTCGTGCTGGCCAGAATCCAAGGGCTCATTGCAGACCAGCCAATTTCATTCGTGCAGGACACACCAATGCTGTAATTAGCCAGCGCTTGCAGCTGCTCAATTCGATACAGATGTGGTGAAGCAGAGGTGTTAAAAATCATGACTGAGCCATTACTCAGCGGATCAACTTCCTTGACCTAAGTGAGGAGTAGAAATGTGGACGAGGCATTAGTAAGGTGGTGGGAATGCCAGACACAGAGCGCTCATCTGTTCGGTGCATGTGGCCCTTCCTCTCCACCGAGGGGAAGTAGCTGCTTCCTTTTGGGCCACACACTAATTTCCCCACCAGCATTACTGTGTGTTACTCATGCTACTGGAGCAGCCCCCGAGGACCTGAGCAAAATGCCTAAAATAAGCATTCTCACTGTGGCAGGTAACAGAGCAAATGATGATCTTTATCATATTATAATGATGGTAATTTATATTATAATATGAAATAAGAAGAAGTAGCCCTTCCTTTCTCAGAACCACCTCAATTCTTGATTTCTTCTTTCAGCTGTTTCACAGAATATGCTCCAAAGACAACCGACATCCTATGTGGAGGCAAAACCTAAATAATATTTACTATCTGTCCCTTTACAGAGAACATTTCCCAAATCCTACTGATGCATGGGATAGGGATTTCTGTTTTTATTCTGTATTTCTCTTCATTATGCAAGCTGATGAACTCTGCTCTTGCCTCAAGGTAAATTTTAGCATGTCCTTTTTTTTTTTAACCCCTACTCCCACCCCAGTATCAATTCAAGTCCAAAAGCATATGCAGAG
Organism: Leptonychotes weddellii; assembly: GCF_054177405.1. Lineage (NCBI taxonomy): Eukaryota > Metazoa > Chordata > Mammalia > Carnivora > Phocidae > Leptonychotes > Leptonychotes weddellii. The sequence goes on from NC_138378.1 coordinate 89,812,966, forward strand.
AATGTACATTTTCTGACATTATTTGGTGGGAAGATACAGGGAAGAGTCATTTGTACTTCACCCAACAAACTTTTCTCCAAATCTCATTAAAACACCTCGGCTCTTTCCTCTGAGTTCTTTCTCTTCATCTTTCCCTCCGTAAGCTCTACCAGTCTCTCCGTGTCCCTCTCCAGATGTCCCCTGTACACACAAGCAAAAACCTAGACCTAGGCCAAACTTCTACCTTTTCCCTTAAGCATAACCTCCTGTCTGGGAATGGGAACAAGGGAGAATGCTTTTTTTTTTTCCACTATATGTTTTTCAAAATTTCTACAATATGTATTACTTATAAAATCAGAAAAGAGAAAATAATATTGAATAAAACACAAGTAACCAAAAGTAATTGGGGAAACAAATCTTAAACCCTGTACATATTCCTAATAATAACGGGCTTGCAGTCATGGGGTGTGGATACACAATGCTGTTATTTCAGGATATATGTGTTGAAATTTAGGCCATGGGGCCACAAATAACATTTTGGAATTCCAAATCCCCTAGTGGATACCACGAGGGTGGCGTTGGGGCCAAGTCTCACCTCTGACTCAGACCCGCAGACTCCACTGGGTGACAAAAGTACCAGTTGGCCTGAGGAACCACCAGAGAAGAAACAAAGAGTTACGTGCTTATCTTGGTGGTGGCTGTTGGCAGAACTTACTTTTTGTTTCTCCACTTTAGAGTATGCACCTACTTCCTGGTGACCAACCCCTGAAACTAAGATGGAGGAAACCTTTGGCTTTCCACCCCTGCCCCATTTCCGGAGCAATGTGTGGAGCATTTCCAAGCACAGGGACGCACTTTGAGAACACACTGCTGGAAGAAGACAGGGTTTCTATAACAGTCCTTCTCAGTGGGTCCTAGGGGAAAAGAGGGCATGAAATAGCAAGAAGTATGTGGGAGAGTTAAAAATAGAAATGGAGTATGCAGCCCAAAAATGGGTGAAGAAAGGAACTAACATCAGGACCAAAGGAAGTGAGAGGGTGTGTCCTGCTAGTGCATGGATCTGAATCTTGTCCAAAACATTCATTTGTTACCAAGTCAGAGTTTAAAATTGTAATGGGCTGGGGATGTGCTACAAAACTATGCTTGGTTCCTTCAGAAGTGGGAATATATTGTTAATGTGCAGAATATAAAAGTCTAACTTCTAGAGCCAGTCCTAACTAATCCTGCTAGGACCAGTCAGAGAAAACAGGATAGCCAGTTATATTTGAATTTCAGATAAACAACAAATAATTACATGTACAGGTATGTCAACAACATTACTCCTATAATTTAACTTGTAAAATAACTGTATTCTTATGGGTGAAAGGAGGCTGAGCTAGCTGGTGGGGCAAAGACAGAATAACCATGTCTGGCACCACAGGATCCAAGGTGGGCAAGGAAGGCCTGCAATTTGATAGTCACTGGATGATTTTACACTCATGCCATGGCTGCCCAAAGCCGAGGCGAAAAGAGAGAAAGCAGGTGACGCTTATGTGTGATCATCTTCTACCTTCAGGGGTGACCTGATGTTTTCAGACCTTCTTACCACCCTACTCTATCTCATTTCCACCCTGAAACCTACTCTCTCAAGGTGGGGGCAGAACTTGTCCTCAAAGTCTCCCCGAAGGCAACCATACTCATGTGGGCAGGAGCCTCATGTCTTCTTGGACTCTTCATACAGCTCAGCAGCAGTTTTTTTTTTTTTTTTCCCTTAAGATTTTATTTATTTGCGAGAGAGAGAATGAGAGACAGAGAACATGAGAGGGAGGAGGGTCAGAGGGAGAAGCAGACTCCCTGCTGAGCAGGGAGCCCGATGTGGGACTCGATCCCGGGACTCCAGGATCATGACCTGAGCCGAAGGCAGTCGCTTAACCAACTGAGCCACCCAGGCGCCCCTCAGCAGCAGTTTTAAAAAGGGCTGGTCCATGCTTCAGTTATATCTATATAGATCTATATATCTATATCTGTATATAGATGGGATTGAAGGGAGAAACAGACAATTCAAAAATAATAGTTGAGACACTAATTCCCCACTTTCAATAACAGATAAAACCACTCAGCAGAAGATCAACAAGGAAACAGAAGAAGTGAATAAGACTATAAACTAACTAGATCTACCAGACATATAAAACATTCTACCCAACCACAGGCGAATATACCTTCCCCTCAAGGACACACAGAACATTCTCCAGAAAAGAACAAATGCTAGGCCATAAAACAAACCGTAATAAATTTAAAAGGCTGAAAATCATATTAAGTATATCCTCCAAACACAATGGAATAACATTAGAAATAAGCAAAGGAAGAAAATTTGAGAAATTCATAAGTATGTGAAAATTAAACAACATACTCCTGAATAACCAATAATAAAAAAAAAGAAATCACAAGGAAAATAACCAAAAAACTTGAGATGAATGGGAAGAAGCCCCCAAATACCAAAACCTATGTGATACAGCTAACACAGTGCTTAGAGGGAAATGTATAGTATAAAGGCTTATATTAAAGAAGAAATTTCAAATAAATTACCTAGCCTTCTACCTTAAGAAACTGAAAAAAAAAAAAAAAAAAAGAGCAAACTAACCCAAAGCAAACAGAAGAAAGGAAGGGAAGACTCAAATTATTAAAATTAGGAATGAAAGAGGGGACATTACTACTAACCTCAAAGAAAAAAAAAAGCTTATAATGGATTATTATAAGCAATTGTATACCAACAATTAGATAACCCAGAGGAAATGGACACATTCCTAGAAACACACAAACTACCAATACTGACTCAAGAAGAAATAGAAAATCTAAGGAGATGTATACCAAGTAAAAAGGTTGAGGTAGTATTCAAAAAACTCTCTGCAAAGAAAAGCTCAGGACCAGATGGCTTCACTGGTGATTTCTATCAAATAGTTAAAGAATTAACATCAATCTTCCACAAACTCTTCTAAGAAATATCAGTTGAGGGAACACCTCCCAACTGATTCTATAAGGGCCAGTATCACCCTGATACCAAGACCAGAAAAAGCTAACACAAGAAAACTACAGACCAATAGCTTATATGAGTATTGACATGATTAGACAATGGTGATGGTTGCACACCTCTGTGAACATACCAAAAAGCATTATACACTTTATTTTTAAAAGTTTATTTATTTAAATAATCTCTACACCCAACGTGGGGCTCAAATTCACGACCGCAAGATCAAGAGTTGCACGCTCTTCTGACTGAACCAGCCAGATGCCCCAACACTATATACTTTAAATGGGTGAGTATTATGGTCTGTGAAATATATCTCAGAAAAAGCTGCCCAAAAAAGAGGATATCCCTGGTGAGGACTTTGTAGACACAATAAGAATTCCTAACACTTACCAGCCCTTAGGAGGTTTACAAATAAAGCTGGGCAAGAATTAAGCAAAGCTAGAGTTGGTGGGGTGAGGTTGGAGGCTATTTTGGGGATAATAGGATGTTTTCACGTTCCAGAGAAGGAACAGCTGTTAGACAAGAGTGGGAAGTAATAAAAACAGAGAAACTAATTCTGTTTGGTATTAAAAACATCTGGTTGTCAATATATAATATTCTTTAGAAGTCACTGCTTCAAGTTGAGCTGGCATGAATGGCAGTGTCAGGTTAACATGTTTTCAGCTAGTAAGACCAGACATTTATGAAACTAAGAATAATTTCTGACCCTACTGTATGACAACATACAGGGCAGAATGCATTCATGTTTTCAGTGGATAATCCACACATGTTCAACTACCTGCTCCCACAAGCAACGTCTCTTCTGAGACATGGATGAGCAGATGGTTCTGAGCACTGCTTTTGGCATCAGAACTTTCTGGGTTTGCCACTTTACGGGCTCTGTGAGCACTCTGAGCCTGCAGTGCTGGTGTGGGTTTGGTTTTTTTTTTAAGATTTTATTTATTTATTTGACAGAGAGATAGAGAGCACAGTAGGCAGAGCAGGCAGAGGGAGAAGGAGAAGCAGGCTCCCCACAGAGCAGGGAGCCCGATGCGGGGCTCGATCCCAGGACCCTGGGATCATGACCTGGGCCGAAGGCTTAACCGACTGAGCCACCCAGACACCCCTCTGGTGTGGGTTTTAAGTAAGATAATTGTGAGCTACACTTTCCATTTTAATGAAATTAACACTCAAAGCAGAGCCTACATCACGGCAAGGTACCATTTTAGGATGGCTAGCCGGTATTTCTTACAGCATTATCTCATACCAATTTTGGGTAGTGGTTAAAAAGGGGAAAGACTTTGCAAGGCCTCTAATGCCCAGGTTGTCCTGGGAGCCAGGGGCCAAGGTGCTACATTTGACAGCAAAAATGACCCATCTCCTGCTTGCCTGTCCTTCATGGCCACCAGCCCAGGAGGAGCCAGGTTGAGGAGTACTTGGCTTCCCGAACTCCTGATCACAAGCCAGTCCTAATTTAGGGATGTGTTTTTATATCTTAAAAATTAATTCTCCCTGGTCTCATGATGTTCTATCTTAGAAACCTGTTTCCGTTCTGGTTGGGCCCTGGACCATGAGCAGAAAGGAAGCAGCATCCCGGGGCAGAACACCATAAAATGGGGCATGTGCGGTGGACACTGAGTGGGGAAGAGGTCAATGGACTTCTGAACAGAGGTGTTGAAGGCCTCGGCATCCATCCTCAGGTGGAAGAAAAATCAGGTAGGTGCTCAGAGCACTTCTCTCTTCATCTTGCAGGTTTACCTGAACGCTGCAATTCTGGAACGGGGAGTATCCATCAAAACCCGGGACCCAGGAGATAAGCAGGCTGTTTGCGGTGCTGTTGTAGACACTGACTTCAGTTGGTGGGGAGGGAATTGCTACGCAAAAACAAAGACACACATACAAACACAGTTATAAACCATAGGTGGCCACAGCCACCAAACGCAGTATCAAGCCTGTTTCTGTTTCTTAAGATTAGGAAAATTCAACCCAAGTTTTAAAAAGAAGCCACATTATGCCGAGACTAAGCATATTAGCTTATAGACAGGTCTCCGGTGATAGGATGGTTCTGCCTGGGCCAGAGGAGTGGAGCCCAGACCTGCTTTCCTGCCCACTGATAAAGTGAGGCCTTAGCTGGAAAAGGATGTAGAGACGTCTATTCCCTTCCCTGAGCTCATGGTCACTACCCTACTGCATGCAGGCATGTTGCTGGGTGCCGCTCTGCATGAGGACAAAGAGCCATGGCCCTACTCTTGTTCAGCTCTTGGTTGGAGAGGAGGGGAGACCCATATTACCTGATGATGAGAGAGCCCCACGCCAGGAAGAGAAGGGTACTATGGGGGCATGAGTGTGGGTGCGTGGTGGAGCGGGGAGAAGCTTTCCAGGCCAAGGAAACAGGTGAGAGTCAGTTCAAGCAAAAGAGCCAACTGCATCTGCTGGGAGTGGAGGCAGGTAATACCATAAGGTGTGCAATGACCCTGGCCACGTGTGGGACATGGCTAGGTATCTTAATTCAAATCTAAGAAGGATCTGAACTTTGGGGATCTTACTTTATGCTAATTTTAATTTTCTTTTCTTTTTTTTTTTTAAGATTTTATTTATTTAGGGCACCTGGGTGGCTCAGTTGGTTAAGCGACTGCCTTCGGCTCAGGTCATGATCCTGGAGTCCCAGGATCGAGTCCCGCATCGGGCTCCCTGCTCAGCAGGGAGTCTGCTTCTCTCTCTGACCCTCCCCGCTCTCATGCTCTCTATCTCATTCTCTCTCTCAAATAAATAAATAAAATCTTTATTTATTTGACAGAGAGAGACACAGCGAGAGAGGGAACACAAGCAGAGGGAGTGGGAGAGGGAGAAGCAGGCTTCCCGGCGAGCAAGGAGCCCGATGGGGGGCTCAATCCCAGGACCCTGGGATCACAACCTGAGCTGAAAGCAGACGCTTAACCGACTGAGCCACTGAGGCATCCGGCTAATTTTAATTCTTAATTAATAGTCATAATCACATTTCTAAGTAGAAATGATGACTGTTGTTTTTGCGTGCTTCCTATGGGCCAGGACGTTATGGACTTCGCTTTGTTTAATCATCACCAGAACCCTGTCACAGAGGTGGCCTCACGATCCTCATTTATGGATGAGGATACTGAGGATCAGAGAAGGTAAAAACTTGCCGAAGATCACAGAGCTCGTAAGCAGTAGGACGGGGCCCTGAACTCAGGTCTGTCTGAGTACGGAGCTCGTGTCCCTCAGTAGGACACTGGAGGCTGGTTGCAGGAGGCAGCAAGCACGTCAGCGTGAGCACCAGCAGGGACTGGGGAGTCTGGTTCCTGCCTGGCTGGCTGTGTGGCCCCGGCCACAGTCAAATGCCCTTTCTAAACTCTGTTCCTTTCTCTAATAGTGGCGATGGTAGTAGCACTGCTCCATGGGGCTGAGGGGAAGATTAAAAAGGTAACACAAGGGCGCCTGGGTGGCTCAGTTGGTTGGGCGACTGCCTTCGGCTCAGGTCATGATCCTGGAGTCCCGGGATCGAGTCCCGCGTCGGGCTCCCTGCTCAGCGGGGAGTCTGCTTCTCCCTCTCCCACTCCCCCCTCTTGTGCTCTTTCTCTCTCTCACTCTCTCTCTCAAATAAATAAATAAAATCTTTAAAAAAAAAAAAAAGTAACACAAGGAGGAGGGTTGGGGGAGGTGTGCTGGAGGAGGTGAAGCAATGACAGGGTGGGCAGAAGACCGGGGGAAGGAGAGCTGGGACCATGAGAAGTGCGTGAGGTACCATATTCAGGAGTTTCTGTTTACTAGTAGACACACAGCTTGGTGAGTGGGAAAGAATCAGCATTTTGTTCGACTCACTTCCCTAAATAGATCACTTGTAGAATTGTCTTAAAATGTCTGCCTTTCCAGATCATAATTTGGCCACATATATTATAGTTAATAAGAGATTAGAAGAAGGAAGTCTTGGTTGCGTTGACATAAATGTTTAAATAAATGAAAAGAAAACCAAAAACGTAAGTTTTCAAAAGAGGACTGATAAAAAAAAAAAAAAGCTAAGTTCTGTGTGAAGCATAAAATTTTAAAAAGTGTCTCTCATTTTATAAATAAATTTTAAGGTGTTTACACTTTATGAAAATAGTCTTTATAAATTTACGCCTACTCATGAATTCCTGAAATTCCCAACGTATCTTTTGAAAATTGTAATAATGAGACTCATAGTGAGGAAGTTATACACTTCCTCTGGGTCTAAGTTTCAGTTTGCTCTTTTTTTTCTTCCAATGAACTTTTAGAAAATGCCTCATCACCTTCATCTAGTTGATTTGCTGAAATGAAACATCAGCACCTTTTTATTTTTTTATTTTATTTATTTACTTTTTAAAAGTTGGCTCCATGCCCAGTGTGGAGCCCAATGTGAGGCTTGAACTCACAAACCTGAGATCAAAACCTGAGCTGAGATCCAGTCAGACGCTTAACTGACTGAGCCACCCAGGCACCCCCATCAGCACCTTTTTAAAATATTAACTTCTTTGTAAATTGAGTCCCCTGCTGTATCTTACCTAACTTTTAACTCATTATTAAACACATTCTGCTTTTTCCTTGTGCTGTATCCCTAAGATTAAGACCAAAAGGAATATGGAATCAATATTTGCTTCTCGATATTTAAATTAAGAACAAATAGGACGCCTGGGTGGCTCAGTTAGTTAAACATCTGCCTTCGGCTCAGGTCATGATCTTGGGGTCCTGGGATGGAGCCCTGAGTTGGGCTCCCTGCTCAGCGGGGAGTCTGCTTCTCCCATTCCCTCAGCCCACCGCCCCCCACTCATGCTCTCTCTCACTCTCAAATAAATAAATACATAAATAAATAAAATATTTAAAAAAAAGAACAAATACTAAAACATAAAATTTGCTTGAGTTTCTCTGAGAGAAGCTAAGAAAGATGATTTGAAAAGGGATAAAATGACAGTATATTTACTTTCACGTTTCGGGTTTAACTAACTTCGATCCCACAAAGGGAGAAGGAGGTAGATGATTGGATTGGAATGTCTCCACTAGCATGCGGACCTTCAAAGACAAGTCTTCCATTATGTTATATCCCAGCTCAGAGGCGATAAGGAGATTTGGAGGCAAAGGCATGGGAGCTCCCGGCTCTCCCCTCTCTCCTCTCGGCGGGGGGGTGGGTGGAAATCGGATGGACTCGCTTCAGCCCCAGCTGCCTGGTAAGGACAGAGCCCATTCCTTGGATCGATGCCCTAAGCCATCCCCACCCCTGGGGGCTCTTCAACGGGTAATGGGGACTAGTTCAAGGTGGGAGAGGGAAAGGTGAAAACAGGAGCTAAGAAGATCGAGGGTAGACATCTCAGCCTATTTTCTCAGACTAAGCAGAACTAAACGAGTTAACGTTTATCAAAGACTTATGCACCAGACACCATTTTGAGTGTTTTTACTGTCATTATCTCATGTAAGCCTCAAAATTATGTAGATTCTGTAATTATCCCTATTTTATACTGAAGCTAGGGAGGTTAAGTGACTTGTCCAAGGTCACAAAGAAAGTCAGTGGGGGAAGACAGGGCTCAAACCCAGGTAGCTGGCTGCAGAGCTCATGCTGTGTCCCCTGACCAGCTCCCAGAACATGCTCGAGGCTTGGCCCTGGTGCTTACCTTTGATGTTGATCTGCACACCCTTGGACACGGTCAGCCCTTTGTCATTGTGGGCCTCACAACTGAAGACTGCTGTCTCTGTCAGACCTGGAAATAGAAGGGGACTCGTGAGACCAGGCTCACAGAGAAACAGGCTGCAGTTCACCAGAATCCTAGGTTGTCTTAGCATTCTTTCACTTTTTGGTTCATTGCCTCAAGCCATAAATGCAAAGTTAATTTTAAAACTATGCTGGTGGCTGAAAAACAAACTTGGGATTAAACCCTAGCTACCGGGAGCAAGTCAATCGTGGGCCTAAGATACAGCTGTTCTTCATTTAAGTGCTTTATTTTTCCCAGATGGTGAGATGTTAGGTAACAAAAGCAGTAATATTTAGACTTAAATTTCTGCAAGAGGGGGGACGCCTGGGTGGCTCAGTCGGTTAAGCGTCTGCCTTTGGCTCAGGTCATGATCTCAGGGTCCTGGGATTGAGTCCCACATCGGGCTGCCTGCTCAGCGAGGAGCCTGCTTCTCCCTCTGCCTGCCACTCCCCCTGCTTGTGCTTCCCCTCTCTCTCCCTACTAAAAAAAAAAAAAAAAAACTTAAAAAAAAAATATTTCTGCAAGAGGGTATAGGAATCGCTGGCCCCGATATCAAGAACACTGCTTTCTGAGGCTCATCTGGACAATCCCCTGCCGCTTAGCCACACAGTACATACTACATCACATACTAGTGACATTTCAGGATACCAGACATAGCAGGATAAAAGTCACAGCGCTGAAAAACCTCAGATGATCTGTTGTAATGAATCCTTTTTTAATAGTAAAAATTAGTTCATAAAGAATTATTACGTAAACACAAGATATTATTATTACTTGAAGAGAAGACACTAGTGCTGAATGAAGAAAAATTCTACCATTTCAGAGGTTTGAAGACATCTTAGAAATGAAACAAACTAGTTGACTTATTAATTTTAAATAGAAAGGAGGAGAGGTAATCCAGATACTGGTCTCTAATACTATTTGCCAATAGAACACCTTAGAGAAATGGCTGATGCTCAGATTGGAGCAGGAAACAGATAAGATGAGCACAAACGCCATGCAACACACACACACACAGACACACACACACACACACAGAGTGATGGGGGAATGACAGAGACATAGAAGCCAACTGGAAGAACTCCTCCTAATAGCCAAAGCTGGAATGGTTTACATGAAAATAAATGAAGTAGCATTGAATTGTAACCCAAAGTATAAAATAAATATTCACAAGCCTATACTGATGTAAATACATGATTAAATAATGGGGAGGAACAAACAAGTCTCCCATGCAGAAGAGTTCCAAATAATTTATGTGGATTCTCAAGCGGGAGGACCATAACTCCCAACCCCTTAAACGTGGGCTGCACATAGTGACTTCCTTCCAGAGAGGACAGTATGAAAAGGAAATCAAAGCAAAACTTTATTTTATTTTTTTTAAACTTCAGAGTAGAGAAAACGATAAACACTACCTTGGCCACATGACCAAGGTCAACACCACTAAGTCACGTCGACAGAATGTATCCTTGATATGATGTAATGAAAATGGCACTTCCCCTCTGCAGTCTTCCTCCCAAAAACATACAACCCAAGTCTAATCAGGAGGAAAATATCAGACAGTCCAAACTGTGAGACATTTTACAAGAAACCTGACCAGTATTCCTCAAAACCGTCAGGACCATTAAAAACAAGGAAAGTTTGAGAAATTGTTACAACCAAGAGGAGCCTAAGGAGACAAGACAACTAAATCCTGGATGAACTCATTGAATCATACAAGGGTATTAGGTAAAAACTAAGGAAATCTGAATAAAGTAGAGACTTGAGTTAATAATAATGTTCATTGGTTCATTAATTATAACAAATACATCACACTAATGTGAGATGTTAATAATGGGAGAACGTGCAAGTGGGGTTTATGGGAAAACTCTGTATTATCTCCATGGTTTCTAAAATCTAAAACTATTCTAAAATTTAAAAACGGGTGTTTTTTGTTTTGTTTTGTTCTTGTTTTTTTAAAAGCACAGCCATATATATTATACATCTGGTAGAATCTGGAAACTTCTCTGTCTCTGGCACACAAAGGTGTCCTCTGGCACAGAGTTCACATCATGAACTAGAGAAAGAAAAAATTCTTGAAAATAGACCTCCATTTGCTTCTTGCCTGAAAACCTTACTTTGTTATCTTCTATCCTTTTACTTGTATAGGTAATTCTCCGTCTGATAATTTTAAAATTCAAAGCTTGTCACTAACAGTAATTAAAAATTTGAAAAATCAAGGAGGAACAAGATGCTGAGGGAAGGCCAGCCCAAGGCTGGGCCAAGTGGCCAGAGAACCGTGCCTGGGAGAAGTTCTAGGAAGAAATGTGAACCTGATCCCTTTTATGTTGGCTCTTCTCTTGAGGGTTAGAAGTGCACAGAAAAATCAGTGCTGGTGGGGTTTTGTTCTTTTCCATCCAGATGGAAGTTAGTCCATGCGCCTGAGTTCTGCTGACTAGACACGGTCTCTCAAGAAAAAAACGAACCTGTGTATCTCTGTCCTACAATTCTTTGGTGACTTTTTTACTTCTCTAAAAGAATGTTTTGTCAGAATAGGACAGATACTTCAGGTATTTTCATTTTCTGAGGTGAAGAGTATTTCCCTCAGACTGGAGGAAAATCCTAATCAAATGGCTTAGATTCTCTTGACACTTCCAAGAGCTAAGAAACTAAAATTTCAGGTAGAAGCCATCATGTGACATTTTTGGTCACTCCCTTTTGAGTGGCAGATGGAACTGCTAATAGTTTGTGTGATGGTTTACAAAAAAATATTTCACTGAAGAGGAATATTTATCTCAAACCCATTAGCCACATCTATAAAAGGACATCCCTGAATACCCTGCCTCAGGTGTCATTATATCTTCTGCTTGTATTCCTCCCAAATAACTTTGAAAAATATATGGAGTCTCTCATACATTTTGAGGTTTGCATCTTAAATTTTTTATAACTTAAACAGCTACAAAGAATACAATTTCATGTACTCTGACATTTTAAAGCAAAATTCCTTTAAAGGCACCTATGTAGCCCAGCCATGACCAGGATGGGAGACCCAGCATCACCCACTGAAACAATTTTCTCCCAGGAGCCAGAAGTTTTCTATCATGGCTTTCTACTTCCCCTGCAGAATTTTATCCAAATGGCCTAAGTATGTGGGTTTGGAAGTCATGACTAATCACCCTACAACACTTTTGGCAAAGAAAATACACATATACGTTGAAATTGGAAAAAAAAAATTCTTCTAGATTGATTATCCTCACAACTCTTATTAGGGCACAACTCATCAAGACAAAATATATAATTCTTTTTTTTTTTTTTAAGTAGGCTCCATGTGGAGCCCAATGTGGGGCTTGAACACATGACCCTGAGATCGAGACCTAAGCCAAGATCAAGAGTTGGATGCTTAACCGAATGAGCCACTCAGGTGCCCTGACAATGTATATAATTCTTAAACATAAACAGTAAAATTTTACTGGAAGGGCAACTTCTTCACTGAACAAAATTTGGAATTTTCTATGTAGTGATCTGGAAATTTCTTAACCTTGAGTCAATGCACTATAGCAGCCACTCTCGAAGTGTGGTCTAGAGACTCCTGGGCATCCCAGAGGCCCTTTTAGGAGGCCTAATGATGAAAACTATTTCTGTCATAATAATAATAACACTAATAATAATGATAAGATGTTATTTGTCCTTTCCACTTTCATTCTCTCAGGAACATGTGACGGAATATTCCAGAAGAATTTTCCAGAGGCTGTATGTTGTGTGATGATGTCATTAGTTTTTTTTTTTATTCTTATGTTAATCCCCATACATTACATCATTAGTTCTAGATGAAGTGTTCCATGATTCATTGTTCGTGGATGATGTCATTAGTTTTATCAGGTAACGGAGTACGTGCTTATATATTTTTATGCTCTAAAAGTTTTGCTTTAGTTTCTAATTCAGTACTTATCAACAGGTAGAACTCACAGAAACAAAACCTCTTTGGTTCTCAATAATTAAGTCTGTGAAGGGATCTTGAGACCAAAGCATTTGAGAACTGATGCCCTGTAGTGACTCCAGATAAGTCAGGGAAAGGTCTTTCTTCTTTTGCAAAGTGAGGGAGAGATTTGGACTTTGGGCACTTTGTCAGGCATTTACTTTACAAAAGAAGACGGACACATCCCAGATGAGGATCAAGACCTCATCCCTCGGGCTCCTGGGTGGCTCAGTCGGTTGGGCGACTGCCTTCGGCTCAGGTCATGGTCCCGGAGTCCTGGGATCGAGTCCCACATCGGGCTCCCTGCTCGGCGGGGAGCCTGCTTCTCCCTCTGACCCTCTCCCCTCTCGTGCTGTTTCTCTCTCTCTCTCAAATAAATAAATAAATAAAATCTTTAAAACAAAAAAGACCTCATCCCTGTAAGCCACTGCCTGGCACCCATGCTGCTGACCATTATGTCACATTATGTGATGCTTTGCTTTTCATGCTGAAGAATCACCTTTAACCTTCCAGGTCATAAGCTCTCAAATGAGACGCCCATTTCACCAGGCTCCATGAATGGGCACAACTTTGCTTATATTTAGAAAAATTGGCTTTGGCTCAATAAGAAAATACAGAGAGTTGCTATGCAATTTATACTTTTTATATAGTCGAGCTAAACACAGTTATTTGACTTCAGGGACTCTTGTCAAAACTCTTGGGAAACACTCGAGTACAAGATACAGATCACATTCCAAGCTGGCCAGAAGCGGAAAAAAACAAGAGGATGGATTCATTTTCTGAGATCGGTTGACCAGCTATAGATCCCTAAGTAAGACAACTGGGGCCCACTGTTCTTCAGAGCTGCGAGGTTTATCAATGCTGAAAGTGAAACTGCGTATCAGGAACACTATGTTAAGTGGGAAGTCGCGTTTCCTTTCTGTGTTTCTTTTCAAAGTGCACACAAAGTCAGGAAAACAATCTCTAGCACATTCTCTGGCACAAGACATCCACATTAGTATAGAATTGTCCAGAAGTAGCTAAACCACCTATTATATCAGTTCTTCCCATGAGCTGAGGTGGTTAATGCCCACAGGCCAAAGAGACGCCAATAGCGAGAAGTGGAAACTGGTTCAAACCAAAGTTAACTTTCTCCTAAAGTAGGTGGGCCAAAACTTAAGACAAAATACAGTCTTCTTTGCTTAATGTATTCAGTTATACATACTTCCTTTGTTTAATGGCACTAGCTTCCCAGCTAGAGACTCATATAAGAGCCTGGGTTGGATATAGCAACTAGTGTGTGCTGGGAAAGACTGTTGCCTCTCACTTTCCTCTTCTCTGTCTGGGTGAACAATCACCAGACTGGAATAGACCTTGAAGTTTTATAGCGTGAGCCCTTGTGGCTTTCCAGGGGAAAAAAAATTATCCACCCCCTTAAGTCCACACCCTACTACCCACTCTCTCCCGAGTGACCATGGCACCGGAGCCTCCTGTCTTTCTGAGCCCTGTCCTCCTCCAGTGGGAACCCCCCCTTACTCTGTCACATCTCACCTAACTCCTGATGTTCATGCCCCTCTTACTTGGTCTGCTGGTTTAAAAAAAGACAGCCTCTGACACAAGGTCTGAAAGATATTTTAAAGAACATTCAGAAACAGGATGTTCCCTTGAGGGAAGGACAACCAGAATTGCTAAGAAAGCAACTTCTAAGAGCACCAGTTGGGCCAATTTGTTGAGTTCTGGATAAGCAACCCTTTCATTTTTTTTTTTTTCCCTTAGAGCAAAAGAGGCAAAGCAATGGAAGCACATTCTGCATAAAGGAAGTTGCTTATTAACTTGGAACACACTCTCTGCCCTGAATTCATTCACTCAATACATATTTACTGAGTACTTACTAGGTGTCAGACATTTTCCCAGGCACTTGGGGTATATCCATGAATAAAAGAGATCCCTGCCCCTATGGAGCTCACATTCTTACAGAGAGAAGTGGGTGAGAAAGAATAACCTTGATAAATAAGTAAGCTTCATGCTCTATCAGAAGGTGATTAATGGAATGGAAAAATACAAAAAGATCAGAGAGGGCCGCGGGTGGGTGGGAAAGTGGGCTGTGATTTCAAATATTCAGGTCAGAGGCTCAGAGAAATGTCCTCCAATGAATGACTCTGAGTGAGGGAATAGGCTAATGTTGTGGGGAGTGGGGGTTCTGGGATGGGACACCTGGAACTTTGAGCAGAAGACTGACATGATCTAACTTGTGTTTTATCAGGATCGTTGCAGGGGCCACATGAAGACTAAACCTTAAGCAAGTAGGTCCCTTACTAGCTCCAAATTTTTTCCTGATCTGAAAATGGGTATTAAAAATGCCTAACTATATCACAGCTTACTATGAAGTTCAAAGTCAGTCCTTAGAGAAAGCACTGTGAAAATGATGAACTGACTTATATCAATTCTAGTTATTGTTACTGTTGTTATTACAATGAGTATTATTAACTCTATCCAACTAACTAAAACATAAAGCTAGCTTAGATATTTTCTAAATGTGGATTTAAAAAATAAATGAGTATTTTTAAAAAATAAAAACCAGGGGTGCCTGGATGGCTCAGGTCATGATCTCAGGTCCGTGGGATTGAGCCCCACGTTGGGCTCTGCACTCAGCACAGAGCCTGCTTGAGATTCTCTCTCTCCCTCTTCCTCTGTTCCCACCCCTGCTTTCACATGCATGAATGCACACGCATACATACTCACACACTCTCTCTCAAATAAATAAAATCTTAAAAAAATAAAAACCAGAAAGATCAGCGTAAGTCTACCACTCTTGATAGAAAGATAGCTCAAAACTGACAATGAGATAGTAACTATTGCATATAAAAATAAGACAAAAATTTTATAAGAAACACTTGAGTTATTCCTGCGGGTTGCTCCTGTACCAAGGGCCTTACACTCATTATTTCACTGAATCCTCATAAATGTTCTATGAGGTAGACACGGTTATTATCCCTCTTTTATACAAGGAACTTGAGTAACTTGCCTAGGAACACACGATAGTGAAGTAGTATTACTGTGTATGTCATAGCTAGGGATCCCAACCACTAACCTACAATGTGTTCCACCATTAAATACCATATAGCAAAACCTCTTGCAGTTCTGTTCTTTATTTTGGGATTTGGTTTTGCCCAAGACAAAGTGCTTTTTAAAAACAGAACTTTGGGACACCCGGGTGGCTCAGTTGGTTAAGCATCTGCCTTCGGCTGGGGTCATGAACCCAGGGTCCTGGGATCAAGTCCCACATCAGGCTCCTTGCTCAGCGGGGAGCCTGCTTCTCCCTCTGCCTGCCGCTCGCCCTGCTTGTGCTCTCTCTCTCTGACAAATAGATAAAATCTTTAAAAAAATAAAAAATAAAAACAAAACTTCGTGGGGCATAGGGTGGCTCAGTCTGTTGAGTTTCTGACTCTTGATTTTGGCTCAGGTCATGATCTCGGGGTGGTGGGATCAGACTCCGTGTTGGGCTCTGTGCTCAGCATGGAGTCTGCTTGTCCCTCTCCCTCTGCTCCTCCCTCAGCTCATGCTCTCTCTCTCTCTCAAATAAATAAATAAATAAATAAAATCTTTTAAAAAATAAAAACAAAATTTTGTTTTGGAATAATTTTCAATTTACAAGAAATTACAGAAATAGTACAGAGTTATTGTATACCCTTCACCAGCTTCCCTTAATGATAAGATCCTACATAATCATAGTATAATAACCAAACAAGAAAGTGACGTCACTATAATACTATTAACTGAAATAGAGACCATATTCAGATTTTTGCCAATTTTTGTTCTGTTTTATTTTTTTGTGTGTGTGTGGGGGGGTGTATAGCTCTATGAAATTTTATTTCAGGTAAGATTTGTACTACTTCAGCACCAAAAAAAAAAAAAGCTCCCTCATATTTTAGGAACATCCTACCCAAGCTAACCCCTGATTAATCATCATAACTTTGCCATTTTGAGAATGTTATATAAATGGAATCACACAGCATGTAACCTTTGAGATTGGCTTTGTTGACTCAGAATAATGCCCTTTAGACAAAGTACTGCTTTGCTCATGTCTCTTAAAGACAGCTTTTACATCACAGAAGGACAAAAACCCAACTGGTATCAAGAGAAAAAAAACATATGGCCTTCCTGTTCATAAACATGCTTGCTCAATGCAAGTGTCAACCATCAGGACTCTTCAAACCACTTCCCTACTTAGCACTCTCTTGGTAGAATCGACCTCGGAAAAGTTTACTTCAGGGTTAATTTCAAGACAGGATGGCCTCTCCTTGCAAACACTCCTAGGTTTGCATCAGCAGGTAAAGCATAAACCCAGCTCCTGGCATTTCCAGTCAGAATGGCACCTAGTTCCTCAACCGTGAACTTCTGAGGTGGGCTCAGGTATCACTAATGCATCCTCAAAATTAAACACAGATGTAAATAAGAATAATGTTTTATGGTTCTTTTACAATATTACAAAATTCAGGTGCTTGGGAATAGTCCACAGATAGCTGACTTGATCTAACTTGGTGTGTCAGAAGCTTGCACTGTTGGCCCTTTCTCCATGGACTTCTTTAAGCCCTCTGTCTACAAAATGGGTGTAAAAAAACTGCTCTGTTAATTTCATAGAACTGGTTTTATTTATATTTCTATAAATGAGAAGAGATAAGGAGTTTAAATGCAAAAGCAATTATGCAAATACAAGTTACTTCATTCTCACTGTGTTCCTTTGTCCCAGTGAAGGGACCTCTGACTCAGGATCTGTTTATAATTCATTTGTTTATTCAGTAGTTCATTCATTCATTCACACAGTTCTGATGTGCCAGGCACTGTGCTGGGTGATAGGGCTAAGGTAATTAATAACTAATATGTAATAATCACACTGATCAATAATTCAGGGTAGGGAGACAGTAGATGGTTGTGCTTTCATGTGGTGGGGAAGTACAAGCATTATGGAAGAGGCACTGTGGATACACAGACAAGGACAGGGTGTCCTGAAAGGTTTTCAGAAAACAAATACATATGGGTACAAAGATGTCCACGTAAGTAACAACCACCACCAAAATAAAACCACCTACATGCTCATCAGCAAGGGGGTGGTTAAATATATTATGGTCCATTCATGCAATGGGGCGATTATCATAAACAATGAGAGGCCCACAAGTACCTGTATGGGAAGATCTACATGTCTTGGCCATCTATGTGTATATGTACATATGTGAGTATATTTAAAGGAGAAGGGCCTTGAAGGAAGTGAACCAGTGGCTCACATTGTGTGTCATCACACACACTGTATGTGACAACTATGTAGGGAGTGAACGTGCGGAGATTCAAGGGAGACTTGCCCATTTTGCTTTGGTATGTTGCTATGGTTTGAATGTTTTACAATGAAAATGTGTTCACGTATTATTTGTGTAATAAAAAGGCTGAAATCGGGGTACCTGGGTGGCCCAGCTAGTTAAGTGACTGACTCTTGTTTCAGCTCAGGTCATGACCTCAGGGTTGTGAGATGGAGCCCTGTATCAGGCTTTGCACTCAGCGTGGAGTCTGCCTGAGATTCTCTCTCTCCCTCTCCCTCTGCCCCTCCCCTTGGTGGCGCTTGCTCACGCACTCTCCCTCTTTCTCTCTCAAATAAATAAATAAATAAAAATCTTTAAAAAAATTAAAAAATTAAAAAGGCTGAAATTAGTCTGCATGTGCATTATCATTCTAATTTGAAGGAAAATCATTATATACACCCAAGCATATACATTTACAGAAGAGGTTTAAATGGAATCAAATCTGTGTTTTCGTCATAATTGTATACATGTATAATAAGATGTAAATGTAAAAATACTTTTTCTGAATTTTCTACATTTTAGACATAAAGTCATTTAATAATTATGTAAAATAAAGTTAAAAAACCATTTTTTGTTTTTTTTAAGAGAATGGGGCAGAGGCAGAGGGAAAGGGAGAGAATCTTGAGCAGGCTCCACACTTAGCCTCATGACCTGGGCCCCCTAAAATCTTTTTATTTTGAAATAATTATGGATTCACAGAAAGATGTAAAGAAACACACAGGGAAGTTTGGTGTATCCTTCACCCTACCTCCCCAATGTTAACATCTTACATAACCACAGCACACTGTCAAAACACTATAGCACAATGTCAATTTCCTAGCCAGGAGACTGACATTGGTACTATCCACAGAGCTTATTCAGATTTTACCAATTATACATGCACTCATTTGTGTGTGTGTGTGTGCACACATGCATGCATATAGCTCTACGTAAGTTAACATATGCAGCTTTGTGTAACTATCATCACAATAAAGGTTGTTTTAAAAAACACACTATTGGGGGGGCGCCTGGGTGGCTCAGTCAGTTGTGTCCAACTCTTGATTTCGGCTCAGGTCATGATCTTAGGGTCATGAGATTGAGCCCCACATCCGACTCCACACTCAGTGTGGAATCTGCTTGAGATTCTCTCTTTCTCTGCACCCCCACCCCTGGCTTGCACTGCACTTTCTCTCTCTCTCGCTCTCAAATGCATAAATAAACAAAAAACACATTATTAGGCTATAAACTGCTCTATTTCTATTTTACTTCTATCTTCTCTAGCAAAGGAAAAAAAAGCCTTCAAATTAAAAAAAGTAAAATAAAAATTGTAATGAACTTGCAACCCAAAATAGGTTGTGGTTGTGAGAGTATATCACCATTTAGAAATAAATCAGGTCTCCAAGCTGAGACAAATTATACACAGCCGTGGGTATTAAAAGAATTTGTAGGGCGCCTGGGTGGCTCAGTTGGTTGGGCGACTGCCTTCAGCTCAGGTCATGATCCTGGAGTCCCGGGATCGAGTCCCGCATCGGGCTCCCTGCTCGGCGGGGAGTCTGCTTCTCCCTCTGACCTTCCCCCTCTCATGCTCTCTCTCTATCTCATTGTCTCTCAAATGAATAAATAAAATCTTTAAAAAAAAAAAAAGAATCTGTAAATCTTATCACAGAAACACACTTTCACCTTCTAAGATAACATGCAGTAGAGGAAAAGTTCCAGATGAACAGAGATTGACAGATTGTCCCTATTTTCTTTTCTTTTTTTAAAAGATTTTTATTTGAGAGAAAATGAATGAGAGAGAGAGAGAGAGCATGAGCAAGGGGAGGGAGAGGGAGAAGCAGACTCCCCACTGAGCAGGGAGCCCGATGTGGGGCTTGATCCCAGGACCCTGGGATCAT
>NC_138378.1:89832900-89856874 GCF_054177405.1 Leptonychotes weddellii
GACCCTGGGATCATGACCTGAGGTGAAGGCAGACGCTTAACTGACTAAGCCACCCAGGCGACCCTGTCCCTATTTTCATAAAGAAAAATGACACTGATCCTGGTAGTACAGAATCATTGAGAGAGGGGCGCCTGGGTGGCTCAGTTGGTTAAGCGACTGCCTTCGGCTCAGGTCATGATCCTGGAGTCCCTGGATCGAGTCCCGCATCGGGCTCCCTGCTCGGCAGGGAGTCTGTTTCTCCCTCTGACCCTCCCCCCTCTCATGTGCTCTCTCTCTCTCATTCTGTCTCAAATAAATAAATAAAATCTTTAAAAAAAAAAAAAAAGAATCATTGAGAGAGAAATCCACCATAAAATGTAAGAGAGGGCTATCAGGGGCGCCTGGGTGGCTCAGTCGGTTAAGCATCTACCTTCGGCTCAGGTCATGATCCCCAGGCCCCGGTTTTGAGCCCCACATTGGGCTCCCTGCTCAGTGGGGAGCCTGCTTCTCCTTCTCTTCCCCACTCCTGCTCTCTGTTGCTATCTCTGTCTCCCTCTCTCAAATAAATAAATAAAATCTTAAAAAAAAAAGAGAGAGAGAGAGGGCTATCAAACTGGTGCCTGTAAGAATGCAGGAAACAGTCACATCTAGTCATTCGGCTCACCCAGAAGTCAGGTTTGATTTCGAAATAAATTTCAAGCTGATTTCCAGACTTTCTGTGATAGTTACTAGCCCGATGTAGTAATAATATCTCAGAAGATAAGAAAGAGAAATAAATGGAGGGAAAATAAAAGCAAGCAGATTTACTAATGGTTGAACGGTAGCCAAGAAAGTTGATTTAATGAGCTGAGGTCAACTCAGAGTCTGCCTTTATCAACAGGCCACTGGACTCTGCCCTCAGTTAGAATGGAATCTAGATTTTCATCAGCAACTTGGATGAAACACAAAAGGCAGCACAAAGCGCGAGGGTGGGGGGAGTGTTTTGTTAATTGAAGGAGAGGATCGAGGTTCCGAATGGCCTCTGTGGGCTGGGACGATATTTTAAATTTTTATAAGGATAAATGGTAGTCTGAACTTCCAAAAATAATTAAATATACAAGAAGCAGGAGAGCTTTGGCTTTGCAGTAATTGATGAGAAAAAAGACCCGAGGATTTCGGTTAGCTTCAAACTCAACATTAATCAACATGTTAACCTTCATCAGAAATAGTAATGCAAACTGCATTACCAGAAATATTGTGTCCCAAACACTATATTGCAGCTTCCACTGAACTTTATGCATGTCTTTTCAAAACAACACCAATGTTACTAAACTTTCAGAAAATAGAGGAGGTAGGGATACTTCCTAACTAGTATTTGAGGACAATACCCTGATACCAAAAACTGACATTCTGAAAACAAAATTATAGACCACTGCCCTCATGAGCATTGTTGTACAATAAAGAATTTAGCTTTTGTCCCTTATAATTGCCTGAGTGACAGGAGTAGCTTTGTTAGACTAATGAGGTGACTCAGAATGGGCCCCTAGAAAACCTCAGGATGGAGACTGATCACCAGAACGACCAGCCATGTGATGAGAGAGTTGAGGGGTCTGGAGATTGTGTTTAATCACATGGCCAATGATTTCATCAGTTATGCCTATGCAAGGAAACTTCAGTAAAAAATCTGCACCCCAAAACTCAGTAGAGTGTCCTTTTCCTGGATGTGGCAGGAGGGTGACACACCCTGATTCAAAGAGGAGTGGGCACGGAAGCTCTGTATGCAGGACCCTCCCAGATACCACCTGAGGTATACCCCGTGTAATAAAACTGTAATTGTTAAGCATAGCACTTTCCTGAGTTCTGTGAGTTGTTCTAGCAAATTATCAAACCAGAGGGGGTCATGGGAATCTCCAAATTTATAGCCAGTCAGTAAGAAATGCAGGTGGTCTGGGGACCCCCCCACCCTGAGACTCGTGGTTGGCATCTGAAGTGAGCCTTGGGGTAGACTGGGGAGTCAGTATCAGAAGTGAATGGCCGTACACCCGGTTGGTATGACCCTAGGCTGGCAGTGAAATAGAATAAATGTAAATGCAAAAATCTTTAACTAAATATTAGCAAATCGAATCCACCACAATATATCATGACCAAGTAGAGTTTGTCCCAGGAACGCAACACTGGTTTAGCATTTGAAAATCAAATCAATGTAATTTGCTGTATTAGGAGAATAATGGAGAAAAACTAGATGATCATATGATAAAAAAAATAAAATTTTTGGCAAACTGAGAATAGAAGGAAACTTCTTCAACCAAATGAAGGGCACTGACCAAAACCCAGTTTATGTCATAGTTGGTGATTGGGACAGAGACATGAACTCTTCCTACTTTAATTCAGCATTGCGCTAGAGTCTTGGCCAGTAAAATAAGGAAAGGGACCGAGATAAAAAGGCAAGATTGGACAGGTAGAAGTAAAACTGTCTCTATTTGCAGTGACACTGTCTACATAAAATATCTAAGGAATCTACAAAACAACAACAAAACCCTCTTAGAACTAATACATTAATTTAACAAGGTTGCAGGATATGAGATCAACATACAAAAATCCACTTATTTCCTATATACTAATAGTTAATAATTGGGAAATGAATTCAAATGTGATACTTACCAGCATCAACAACATAAAGTATTTACAAATAACTTTAACAAGTGACATATAATACCTCTACATCAAGAACTATAAAAAACTGCTGAGAGAAATTAAAGAAGAGCTAAATAAATGGACAGAGTGTGTTCTTGGATTGGAAGTCTCAATATTATTAAGATGTGATCTCCCCATAAACTGATCTATAAATTCAATACAATTGCAAACAAAATCACAACAGACTCTTTTGCAAAAGCTGTCAAGCTGATTCTAAGATTTTTATGAGAATAGGCCAAAGACCCGAAATGATACAATGAAATACAATGATATATGATTGGTCTATAAGCACAAGAAAAAAAATGCTAAAATCTTGTCTTTTTTCTTTTTAAAGATTTTATTAATTTATTTGAGAGAGAGAGCACAAGCAGTGGGGAGGGGCAGAGGCAGAGGAGAAGCAGGCTCCTCACTGAGCAGGGAACCCAACATGGGGCTCGATCCCAGGACCCCAAGATCATGACCTAAGCCAAATCAGATGCTTACCCGACTGAGCCACCCAGGCTCCCCACTAAAACCTTTCCTAAATCTAATTTAAAATTTGACATTACTGGGGCGCCTGGGTGGCTCAGTCGTTAAGCATCTGCCTTTGGCTCAGGTCATGATCCCAGCGTCCTGGGATCGAGCCCCGCATCGGGCTCCCTGCTCAGTGGGAAGCCTGCTTCTCCCTCTCCCACTCCCTCTGCTTGTGTTCCCTCTCTCGCTGTGTCTCTCTCTGTCAAATAAATAAATGAAATCTTTTCAAAAAATTTGACATTAGGGAAATAAAATGCAAATTTAAAATTTACCATTGCACATCCACTAGAATATCTAAAATGAAAAAAAAAAAAAACTACCCATATGAAATGTTGGCAAGGACATGGATAGAGCAATGAACACTCATCCACTGTGGCTAGGAATATAACTTGGTACAACTTTAGAACAGTTTGGTGGTTTCCTTAAAAGTTAAACATATACCTAGTATGTGATCTAGCAGTTCTCCCAGGTATTATTCAAGACAAAATAAAAACATATGTCTCCCCAAAGCCTTGCACACAAGTATCTGTAGCTCCTTTATTTATCATAGCCAACAGCCATAAACATCCCAAGTGTTCACCACACAAATAAACAAAACATAGCACATCCATACCACATAGAGCACTATGGGCAATAACATACTACTCACACGTCAACATGGATGAATCCCAAAAACATCATGTTGAGGGAAAGAAGGCTGACACAAAAGAATATATATACTTTTTTTTTTTTTAAAGATTTTATTTATTTATTTGAGAGAGAGAATGAGAGAGAGCACATGAGAGGGGGGAGGGTCAGAGGGAGAAGCAGACTCCCCACCGAGCAGGGAGCCCGATGCGGGACTCGATCCCGGAACTCCAGGACCATGACCTGAGCCGAAGGCAGTCGCTTAACCAACTGAGCCACCCAGGCGCCCCCATCTGTTTTCTTTCTTAAATTCCACGAGTGAGGATCATATGGTTTTTGTCTTTCTCTGACTTATTTCACTTAGCATAATACACTCTAGCTCCATCCATGTAGTTGCAAATGGCAAGATTTCATTCTTTTTTTTAAAAAAGATTTTATTTATTTATATGTGAGAGAGAGAGAAAGAGAGAGAACAAGCAAAAGCAGGGGCAGGGGCAGAGGGAGAGGGAGAAGCAGACTCCCCGCTGAGCAGGGAGCCCAACGCGGGGCTGGATCCCAGGACCCTGAGATCATGACGTGAGCAGAAGGTATACACTTAACTGACTTGAACCACCCACATGCCCCAATATTTCATTCTTTTCTGATGGCTGAGTAATATTCCATTGTGTGTGTATGTGTGTGTGTGTGTGTATACCACATCTTCTTTATCCATTCATCTGTCAGTGGACATTTGGGCTCTCTCCATAGTTGATAATGTGGGAGAAGATATTTGCAAATGACATATCTGATAAAGGGTTAGTATCCAAAATCTAGAAAGAACTTATCAACCTCACCACCCAAAAAACAAATATCCCAGTTAAGAAATGGGCAGAAGACGTGAATAGACACTTTCCCAAAAAAGACATCCAGGTGGCTAACAGACACATGAAAAGATGCTCAACATCACTCGGCATCAGGGAAATACAAATCAAAACTATGATGAGATACCACCTCACACCTGTCAGGATGGCTAAAATTAACAACAGATATTGGCGAGGATGCAGAGGAAGGGGAACCCTCTTGTACTGTTGGTGGGAATGCAAACTGGTGCAGCCACTCTGGAGAACAGTATGGAGGTTCCTCAAACTGATTTTGAACTAAGAAGTAGCTTGATTATCAACTCCTTGGAGAAACTCAAAGACAATTCAGATGGAGGCAGAGAAAACCATAATATTCCTTATGCAGTGAGGAGTTAGGAAAGTGATCCAGAGGTAAAACTGAGGGGCTGGCATTCACTTGCTGGTCTGTTGTCACCATGAATATTCAGTGAGTGCTACTATGAGTCAGGCACTGCCTTGGGACAGACAAAGTCCTTGTCCTTGCTGAGCATATAGTCTCTGAGAAGACAGACAAGGAGACTAAACAAATAAACGGGTGATGATAAGACTGTGACGACTGCAACAATGGAGTCCACAAGAACTCATGACTGGGAGTCAATAAAGAGGTAGGGAGGACCTAAAATAGTTGAATGACTAGGGAAGGCTTCCTGGAAGAAGTGATATTTGAGTTGTGTCATAGGACGAAGGGCAAGTGGAAGAACACTATAAGTAGACAGAAGAGAGGGACGCCTGGGTGGCTCAGTAGGTTAAGCGTCTGCCTTCGGCTCAGGTCATGATCTCGGGGTCTTGGGATCGAGTCCCGCATCGGGCTCCCTGCTCACCAGGGAGTCTGTTTCTCCCTCTCCCTCTGTCTCTTCCCCCTGCTCGTGCTCTCTCTCTCAAATAAATAAATAAAATCTTTAAAAAAAAAAAAAAAGTAGACAGAAGAGAGAAGGCAAAGGTCCTGAGGCAGGAAGGAGGACTATGTGTGTGAGGAAATGACAGATAATCAGGATGACTAGTGCTTAAATAAGCAGGGACAAGAAGGTGGGGTGGGGTTGGGTTGGACAGTTGGGCGGTGGCCAGAGCACACAGGGCTGATGGCAGGGGCAGGAATGACTCTGAGTGACAGTCTAAGACAACAGGGAGCCACTGAGGAGGATGGATTAGAGTGGCGGCAGGGCTGGAAACAGAGACCCCTTCGGGAGCTCCTGCACTGGCGTTGGCGGGAGCCAGCAGTGCTGTGGAGCGGGGTGCTGCAGCATGGATGGAGAACAAACAGGCTCGGGACACACAGGAGAAGCAGAATGGACAGAACTCGCTGATGCATTCAACATGAAAAATGAGAAAGAGGAAGGATGGGCCGATGGTGGTATCCTTTACTAAGATAGGGAATTCTGGGGCAAAACGTCTGCAGGGGAGGTGGATCAAGAGTTTCATTTTAGGGGGCACCTGGATGGCTCAGTCGTTAAGCATCTGCCTTCGGCTCAGGTCATGACCCCAGGGTCCTGGGATCGAGGCCCACATCGGGCTCCCTGCTCAGCGGAGAGCCTGCTTCTCCCTCTCCCACTCCCCCTGCCTGTGTTCCCTCTCTTGCTGTGTCTCTGTCAAATAAATAAATAAAATCTTTAAAAAAAAAAAGAGTTTCATTTTAAGATGCCTATGCACCAGCAAGTGCAAATGCCAGGCAGGGAGATGGGCACATGGGCCTGAAGCTTAGAAGATAACAAAGCTCAAGGCCATCATCATAAAGATGGTATTGAGGTTGGGGACGTAGAGGAACTCTCCCGGGGGGCGTGTCTCAGAGTGAAAAGCAGTGGGTCCAGGAATGAGGCTGTCAAGGGCAGGGAAGGAGCCCTGCAGTGGGAAGGAAGCCTGGAAGACTGTTACCAGAAGTTCGCCCCTGTGTTCCCAGTACCGAGAACAGCCTCTGGCATACAGCACTCCCTTGCAACACAGTCGCTGAATGCATGAAGAAAGGAAGGATTCGGGGGTGGCACCCTTGCCAGATGTTGCTGAAAGATGCCCTGAGAGAAGCCAAATGGGAGCCAGTTGGCTTTAGCAGCATGGGAAATGGCAAGGGCGGTGACTCCAAGAGCTCGGCCAGGGGAGTGCCAGGGACAAAGCTGGGGCGCTTCCATGCAGATGGGAATCCGAATGCCCACTGACTGTCAGTGTGGCCACGATCCCACAATGACTCAATCGTCCCACAACGGCCCCCGTGACCAATGCGGTTCCTTGCTGTCAAACCTCACATCAGTGGTCTTCACGTCGGTGGTTCCCGAAGCGAAGGCCAGCAAAGGCCCGGCTGCAATGGGAGGTGTGAGCAGGGCTCCCGCTGCCAGGGCTCGGGGATCCTGGCCACTCTGTTCACTTAAGCACAGGCACCCCTCAGCACCTTCGCCCACTTCCCACCCCCGGCTCGCGAACTCTCACGCCGGAGATTCCCACCTCCCTCTCCGCAGCCCCGGCCCGACTCGGCTGCCCCCGTGTTTCATTCCCCTGCACGGTGCCAGCAGCGGGCACCGAGCTTTTGACCCCTTCCACTGTTCGAGCACCCGACTCGGACTTACCAGGAACAGTTAGCACAGAGGGGGACTTTTCCGGCTGTTCATTAACACGGCTGCTGTTCTGAACCCAGAAAATGTTGACGGGTTCAGGAGGGCCCACGGCCTGACAGGTGAGGTTGAAGGCCGTGTTCCTCGTGACATTCATGCTCTCAGGCTGTCTAGTAAAGTGAGGAAGGCCTGCGGAGAAAGCATTCAGTGAAAGAGCGTCTTAGGTCCGCGGGCAAAGCTGGAGCCCCAAGGGGAATGGAGACTGTTCTGGAACTTGGCAGTAGATCTCTTTATATACCACCTCCGGTCTGAAATGGCCAGTTTTCACCTTCTGAAAGTTGGCTCAGAAAGGATAGAAGCTAATGCCTCCCCGACTAGCTCCAGCAGGCTTTCTAGGGTTCTTTTCCAAAGGGGTTGTGGTGGGGATTCAGAACTGGTTTTACCAGAAGGGACGCCTGGCAGTGTTGAAATCAGGTGTTGCTCAGACTCCGGAGAGGCTCTCACGTTTTCAGTATTCCTTCCCAAAATACACACAGAGTAAAAACAAAGCCACGTAATAGGTCCGCCTGTTTTTGAGGACCATCTACTTTAAGATGAGCGATAATGAATTCTAAAATCTGTACACTTGTGCAGGGCTGGACGCTTTTCAAACTACATTCTCACGAGCACAGTGTAGACACAGTTATACAGTTATAATCCTAAGATCTTTGACTGTAATTCAGGATCGAGGCCATAAGGAAGGGAACTTTAGAAATATCTCAGAGAAAGCCAGTTAATACTCATTTGGAGCATGTGCCAAAAAATTAGCAGGTCAAGCTAACTGTCCTCAGGGATTTAAATTATGTTCTTCTGGGATTGGGAACTGACAGATCTGATCCCAGAAGGAATGATGTGGGAGTGGCAAATGGGATTCTTTCTTCCTGTTTCAAAGTTTTGCAAAAACTCCATTTGGACCTAACGTGTTCCTGCCCTGGGCATTTTGCTGGGATTCTGACAAGTTAAATGTCCTCTTAATATATTTATTTTTTGTTTTTATTTTTTTTTAAAAGATTTTATTTATTTATTAGAGAGCGAGCGAGAGAGAAACAGCATGAGAGAGGAGAGGGTCAGAGGGAGAAGCAGGCTCCCTGCTGAGCCGGGAGCCCGATGTGGGACTCGATCCCAGGACCCTGGGATCATGACCTGAGCCGAAGGCAGTCGCTTAACCAACTGAGCCACCCAGGCGCCCCTCTTAATATATTTCCAAGGTTAACAGCAAACATAGGAACACTACCATCACGTCCCCCACCCGCGGGATGATGTTGACATAACCCTGAGGAGGCTTAGCTGTCCAGCCTGGGATGGGCCTAGAACAAAGCTCTAAAGGAGACTCCTCTGAGAGGGTCTCTCCCTCAGGCCTCCTGCAGCATTAGTGGGTATGAGGTTTAGTTTTGCAAAACAATGGGTAGGAGAGCAGCCTTTCAATGGGAGATGGTTCTAGATGAACTTCCCTGAATAGCCAATCACCTATTCTAAAGCCTGTGGGGAGGAGGGTCAGGTGAAAGTAGAAAAGAAAGGTGTTTGGGTGCTTCTGATGGCAGGGGTGCTCAGAAAGCTGGGATGCAGGGCCCTGGAGGCAGCCTGTGGGCTGGTGAGGAGTGATCACCTGTGGTGATAATAGAGGTGCCTCCTCCTTGAAGCCTTCCTTGATAGGCCCTGTCATTGCAGAACCAGGCACGCACACCTGGAGACCTGGGGCCTCAGGACCTGGGCTCACCTAGGCATCAGCTGACACTTCCCACTGCAGTTCAAGTTCCTTGAGGGCAGAGACCTCCTTCTCCTAGTCCATGTCTCACTTTGTACCCCCACTGAGCCCATCTCATGACATATGATGGAACTGTACTGAACCATGTACCCAATAAATCCTAGGGCCCCAGATTAGTCCCAGATCGAGCCGCTGATCCAGTTCAGGAAAACTGCTCACCCTCTGAGGCAAATCACCACTAGACCACGTGAGTGGTATCTGACGCCAACACTGAGAACTGGATAGTGGAATGCATTTTGCTTCCAAAAAAAGTCTCCAGGTTTCTAAACTGTAAAAAACCTGAAGACAAGAAAGTCCATAATCCATTTTTATCTCAGCCCTATTGCTGAGCTAAAACTGAGAATCGAATTCATGTCATTCATTCATTATTACCTAAAGTCTCAAGAGAGGATCACCTTGTAAAATTTCAGTGCTTACCAATTTGCAGAATTTGCATACAGAGTTATAAATGGGCGCGCCAAATTCTAGAGTTTTATATGCAAAGCAATTAATACAGGCCACTCCGGACTTACCTTGGACCTCGATGTAGATGGGGTCAGACATAATCTCTTCATTGTTTATCTTCATCTTACAGATGTATGACCCGTTGTCTGAACGCTGCACATTGGTTATGCTTCAAAGAAAACACATAAAGATATTTACAGTGACTACCCTTTGAGTTCCTTTTAGGAGCAGAACATTCTTCAAGTTCTTCGTCATACGCTATATTAACCTTATGTGTCAACATGACGAGGTCATGGTACCTAGATATTTGGTCAAACATTACTCTAGATGTATTTTTCAAGTGTGACTAACATTTAAATCAGTAGACTCTGAGTAAAGATTACCCTTCATAACATGGGTGGGCTTCATCTGGTCAACTGAGGGCCTTATAAGCAAAGACAGAGATCCTCCAAGGAAGAGGGAATTCTGCCTCCAAACTGCCTTCAGATGCAAGACTGCAACACCAACTCTTCCCTGGGTCTCTAGCTGATGCCCTGCACATTTCGGATTTGCTAACACCCACAATCACATTAGTCAGTTCCTTAGAATAACTTTCTCTCGTTCCCTCTTTGGTTCTGTTTCTCTGAAGAACCATGATTAATGCATGTGCTGTTATTCGTCTTGCCTTCAATGATAGGCTATATACCAGGGTTCTCTATACTGGGGTATTGCCCCATCAAGGTATTCTGCAAATTTGTAGGGTTATTTTAGGTGGGCACAAAAACTAAGGGGCACCATGGCTTTTAGGGGCCAAGGGCAATTTTTAGGGGCCAGGGGCAACTGTTCCATATCCCAGATGACTTTCTGAGACTAGAACCCAGTTCCATTTACATACAAACAAAGAATTGTGTCTGGTTTTAATATCCACCTAATTTCCCAGGGCTGCAATTACCTGAAAATGGGGGCCACCATCCCTCTGTGCTGTTTGGAACTTGGCCATGACTCAGATCACTGATAGCACGTCTCCATTTGCAGTTGCCATGTGCGTGGGGGCATGGCAGGGGGCATGCAAGTCCCTATATTGTCTATTCTCTCCTGGAGGGGTCATGCCTGGCATTTACACGTTCACATTCATATTATTTTATTATAGATCACCTTTCTTTTGTTTTCCCCATACTACAGTTTGAGCACTACATGTTGTAAAGTATCTGCTATAAACAGGCGGACTTGGCTCTAAAAACTTGAGAATCCTGCTTTCCCCGCTTCCAGCATGTTTACAAGCAGGAAGCTACACAATACCTGTCCTTAGCTGGAGGTGGGAAGAGGTGAGGGAATGGAGGAACTCTTTGAAATGCTCGCGGACACTCTCCAAGAGAGGACACCTTCCCTGGCCCAAAGATGCTGATTTCTTCTACTCTGCTCATCAGACAGAGCAAAGGTCATGGCGAGAGAAAAAAAGTAAAAGAAGAAAACCATGGAGGGGGTCCATCTTCCTTTCCAGCAGCTTGCTCCCTGATACAACGTATTTATCCCGAAGCAAAATCAAGTCCTTGTCAAGGGCTGAAGCTGAATGCTTAAAAGAGACCAGGAAGCTGGCAAGGTGACAGGGGTCGCCATCCTGGCCCACGGGCCCCCAGGCAACAGGCGGCAGCTGCTAGAATGAACACATACGGGGCATCAGGAGCCCACCTGCCACAGCGGGGCACCTAGGCCTGGAGGTTGAACACACGTTTTTAGAACAAACAAGGAACATTTTTTTAAAAAGATTTTATGTATTTATTTGCAGAGAGCCCGACGTGGGGTTCAATCCAAGGATCTTGGGATCATGACCTGAGCCGAAGGCAGATGCTTGACTGACTGAGCCACCCAACACCCCAGGAACATTTTAAATTACAACTTCTCCCCAGTAATGCCATTTTGCAGTTCCCTTTTAGCTTCTGACTAGCAGAGTAACTAAAATATATGTCAAGAATGGTGTCAGTCAGGGCACCTGGGTGGCTCAGTTGGTTCAGCGTCTGTCTTTGGCTCAGGTCATGATCCCAGGGTCCTGGGATTGAGCCCTACATCAGGCTCCCTGCTCAGTGGAGAGTCTGCTTGTCCCCATTCCTCTTCAGCTCCCCCTGCTTGTGCTCTCTTGCTCACACTCTCTCTCAAATAAATAAATAAAATCTAAAAACAATAACAACAACAATGGTGTCACTCAAAACTAGGGGAACCAGAGCTGCCTGGGTTAATATTACCTCCTTATTATTTCCAAGACCAAATAATGTGACTCTCAGCTGTCACCTGCACTTCCTGATGTGCCAATCTCAGCAGCACCCCATTGATTTAGAATACTCTGTCTTCGCCTTTCCCCTCATTCCTGTGTAGGAGTGATATAATTTTGGAATTGCACCTGATGAATGAATGTTGGACTTGGGAAGGACTCGAGGTCAAAGAAAGGCCAGATCTCTCCACGCTTTAGGGCAGGAACGAAGATCACAATGTCTAGAGGTCACTGGAAGAACATGGGAAGAGACCTCACAGGACAAATATCTCCAAATAAGGGCCTAGCTGACCCTCTTCTGATAAATCTCCCAGAATGTCATGGTGGCAGGAAGAAAGAAGGAGAGAAGCATGTGTCTAGAATGGCGCCCTGTCCGTCATGGGTATCAGCTAGTAGCTGAATGGTTGGCAGCTCCTAAAGATTCTGCATGGCTGACCATTCTAGTCTTCTCTGCAGTTCCAAAAAAAATACCAAGGATGATGGTTACTGAAGAGGGGGGCTCCTTTCCACATATTTCACAAGTTCACTTTAGAAGAGGAGTCATTCTCTTAAGGCAAGACCCAGGGGCCGGACTAACGATGTGATCTGACAGGCTGAGGACAGCCGTGCCTTTGAAGATCTGGCTATGGCTCGGGGTCTGGGACCCCAGCGTCGCAGCAGGCTTGCCGCATGACTTAGAGAGACAGGGACCAGAATGCGAGTGAAGGTCCCAGAGACATACAAGGCAAAGCCGCAGGAAGGAAGCCCAAGGATGCAAAGAACATCTGTGCGGAGGCCCCAGAGAACTGAGAAACCATGAGGCATAAGTAACATTTTAACAGCCCAGCTTGGGCTGCAGAAATCAGATGCAAAAGGCACAAAAAGTCTAGGAGTACCTTAAGCCAAAGAGCAAGGAAGGAAAATTCAGGCCAGGAATACAAAAGGAGAGTGCAAAGGGAACGTGATCACATCAGGAAAAGGCGATCAACTGGGGAGAAGGGCTATGTGCCTGAGTTACTTAGCAAGTCCAGATCCATCTTACTAACAGCACAGGAAACATTTTCCACAAATAGTTCTACTTGTTGCCTCCTAGACAAGCAAGTAAAGGCCGCTGTGCTGAAGGCAGGGAGGGGGTGAGGTGGAGACAGGAGTGATTGCCCCCAAGCTCCTCCTCCCTAAAGGAAACAGCAGGGAGTCTCTGGAGGTTCCCCACAAGGGCTCTGAGCTCTGAATAGCAATCTAAGGGTTCCAACAACGGAGCAAGAGGAGTTCCAGAAAGAACACAGGAAGGGGAGCATAACTGAAGAAAATGCCCCACAACTGGAGATCTAGGTCTTTCCTAACCAGGCCCCTAGGTGGGCAGCACAGTGGGAGAGAAAAGACCCACTAAGGGGTTCACCAGAGAATGTCACCACTCCAAGCTAAAGTGGAAATCCCAGAAGCTTCCAGAGAGAAGTAAAGCAGTACCAGCCATGAATCAGAACAGCACCACCCTTCTCAGGAACAAATCTTCGAGCGAAAAGGAGATTTATCAATGACTTCCAAACGACAACAGGAAATTATTTCCCTTTTGAATTCTGTATCCAGCCAAACTACCTCAAGGTGAGGGCAGAAAAGATAATGGCATTTTCAGACATGCAAATACCATGCTAGTGGAAGATGGGCCCCATGCCAAAGTGAAGGAGTAAAAGCCAAGAACAGGGTTGGGGGCGGGGTATGTGGAACCTGGGGCTCCTGGAGGAAACAGGAGCAACAAGGGCCCCCACAATAGGAGCAAAGATGACTGAGCTGTACCTCAGAGTTGGGGGGCAAGTTGCCCAGACCGGAGCAGAAGGAGGGACAGCCTCAGGACAGGCAACTCCTCAGGAAAAAACCAGGTCTGGTAATTTCATCACTTTGCGAGGAGATGCTTTTAGAGTTTAGGGACAAACGAGAGATTGATACTTAGAAAATTAAGCAAACTAACCAACAAGGAAGCTCTTAAATTGAGGAAAATCAAAAAAGCTATACAGAGGTAAGATGGTAATCACAGCCTACTACATGACTCAGCTGAAAACAGCATTTACACAGCCACAAAAAATGCTGAGTCCTGGGTTTTGATTTAACCAGAGCTGTAACATTTTATTAGATGAACTCTGAGGCCAGGCGCACGCGTGCACACACACACACACACACACACACACACACACACACACCTCAAATGGATTGAATATCTACGAAAGATACCCAAGAATTGGATAACCACAGCTCTTCGCTGGGGAAGGGCTGGAAGCTGGAGTGGAAGAGAGGATTTTTGAACCGTTGGAGTATTTTGCCATGTGTATGCATCGCTTCCAAGAAGGTGTAAAAATCGTGTCAGATTTTGGCCAAATACAAACATCTGAACCAGGGAAAACCAAAGCCACCATACAGACTCAGCCACCATGTCTAGACAGGAACCACCTGGACAGAGCCGTGGGGCCAGCAGCTGCAAAGCCCGTCACAATAGTGCAGCCTCAGCTGGGTTAGCTCCAGGACCAGCTGCAAGGACACACAGAGCCTCCCTGTCCTGCAGACCCCTCACAGCTAGACTGCCTTGCTCAGGAATGACTCTTGAGAAGCAGCTAAATTCTACAGCCTTCTTAAAAGAAACACAAAAAAGAGCAAATGTCGCACAATTCCACTTACATGAGGTACCCAGAGTAGTCACAGTCACAGAGAAAGAAAGTAGAATAGAGATCACCAAGGACTGAGGGAAAAGGGGGTGAGGAGTTAGGGTTTAATGGGCACAGAGTTTCCTTTTGGGAGGATGAGAAAGTTCTGGGCATGGATGGTGGTGAGGGCCTCACAACAGTGTGAATGTACTTAATGCCGCTGAATTGTACACTCGGAAAGGGTTAAAATACATTTATGTATATTTTACCATGATAAAAAAATTAAAAATGAAAAAATTTTTAAAGAACTCCAATTTTTGAAAGCAATAAAGTCCTTCCAGCTTAAGCTACTGACAACTAAGCTAGAATTTAATTCCCACTGGGGAATCCTGAGGCTACACAGAAAACATATCAAATCCTTTCCCTTGGCCACAAATTACCCCAATAAACTAAATCTGCAGGGCCTGGCTGCCCACAGGAACAGCGGCTTTTGTTTTTGCTTGAGAGTTGGTATCCCCAGTCTTCTGGTCTGATGGCTGGTGCCTGCCTGGAATGTTTTACACCCTAACTAGTGTTTCCACCTAAGCCAGAGAGCTCCTTATGCCCTGTGCCAGACTGTAGAGCTAACTGTGTATCCCCAAAATTACACCCTCTTTTAGAGACTCCAGGGAAAGACCCTGGCTATGAAGCATCCTGGGATCTGGACAAAGGGATGAGCTACAGTTTCAAGTTGGTATCACGCACAGATAGAGGCAGCAATACCAGTTGGAGAGCCAAGGGGGTGGCCCAGCCCGGTGACTTAAGCCCTGCAAAGGAGAAAAACTAGACGCTCTGGAGAAATGCAGCCTGAGCTGCACACCATCCAGGACTAGGTCAGGAATGCGGGGTATGTGGGGTGTGGGGCACAATTTTCAGTATTAATCACTAAACCATCAATTAGGAACACCCCAACCCGCTAGCAGACACTGAGTGTTTCCTACACCTATAATAGATACCCAAGTGAAAGAGGAAAAAATGTGAATTATTAGCACAGAATGGACCCACTTCAAGAGGGCATCTGGACTTGAGGTACCATATCAGTTATTTCTTCCCTTGTATACGCCCCGGACGTTGGCATTTTGAAAATAAGATTTAAGGCTTTCCCTTTACAATTTCATTTATGTTCTTCTATATGTGCTTCTGTTTTACAACAGCAGGTCACAGTGGCATTTAGCAGCCATTAAAATAGTTTGAAGACTTTTAATTATACAGGAAAACATGCATAACGTTAAGTGAACGAAATGAGATACATAATCATCTGTGTCATGAAATGCCAATTTCATTTCAGGAATATTAAATTTATATGTGCTTGGAAGGGTTTCCTTGGGGTTGTGGGCCACAGTTTCTCTGTATGTGTTTGGTATTTTCTAAGTGTTTAACGAAGTACATATATTACTATTAAAAAAACTTTGAGGGCGCCTGGGTGGCTCAGTTGGTTAAGCAACTGCCTTCGGCTCAGGTCATGATCCTGGAGTCCCTGGATCGAGTCCCACATTGGGCTCCCTGCTCGGCAGGGAGCCTGCTTCTGCCTCTGACCCTCCCCCCTCTCATGTGCTCTCTCTCTCTCATTCTCTCTGTCTCAAATAAATAAATAAAATCTTTAAAAAATAAATAAATAAAATAAAATAACTGAAATATATACATACAGAAACTAAGACCAAGCAATTTCTAAATCTTTCAGGGATACTCTCACTCATGATCTTAAATCTCTTTAGTCTTTCCTAAGTAGGTGGGACTTGTACTTAAATGCACATGAACTTCTATCATTTCCATCCCCACTCCCATCCCCAGTTTCAATAAACTGAGGTTTGACTGAAAGATGAGTTGGCTCCTGAGTGATGCCAGGTCCTCTCCCCTTACTTTCCCTTCTGGCCAAATCCATAATCTGAAGGAAACACTACCTTAACTAACATGTTAACACTATCTCAGCACTTCCGCTCCTGACCTTAGGTTCTCCCTTCCCCTCTATCCTGTTCACAGGTACATGCAGGACACAGACCAGCGGTACCCTCCTTGTCTCAATGTCCAGACGTTCATTCAGGTAGTTATTCACCCAATAAGGTGCCTGCAAACACCTTCATGAGCAAGGCTGACTGTTTTTATAACTGGTGGGCAGTTGCCTGTGTGGTGATTTGGAAAAAAAAAAAAATCTCTACTCCTCATGTCTAAAATGATGTCATCAGTGAATGTGAATGCTTTCCTTAGTGTAAATTACTTTATCACAATCTTTTCTTCCTTTGGAAGGGAGAGAGCACCATGACAGAATCGGGCCACCACGGAAAAGAGGGGGTGTGGAAGCAATGGAAGGAGTAAGAGGGGAAAGCTTCCCTTAAGTGTGCACACGCCCTAATCTACACCTTTGACCAGAACGGATCTTGTTCTAGGGTCAAAGTCCAGACACTTGACTAACCCTTGTTTTCAGAATGGGGCATTTAGGAGTGTAAGTGTGGAGTCTGCCTGATATAGAGGAGGAAATGTGGAATCATGAAAGACTAAGAAAGTTACATCACATCCACAATCCTGTCAGTCTCCAGCAACCCACAATTGCTTCATAGTTAAAGGATGCATGCTGGTACCTGGATGGGGATCTCAATCTGGAGACCCCATCATTTTCAAAACTCATTTCTTATAATTCTACCCTTTCTTATAACAACACCTTATACAAAAATGGTTCTGTAACCTAACTCGAAATACCTCGTGTTTCTCTCCATAATTCCTCTGACCCTGCCAATATACACACATCTGTATTTTGTCCATTCCCTTAAAT
This sequence comes from Leptonychotes weddellii, assembly GCF_054177405.1. NCBI lineage: Eukaryota > Metazoa > Chordata > Mammalia > Carnivora > Phocidae > Leptonychotes > Leptonychotes weddellii. The sequence goes on from NC_138378.1 coordinate 89,850,019, forward strand.
ACATGTGGTCCATACAGGTATTGTTAATGGCAATTCCAACAAAATTGCAGGCTAATGAATTCCTGATTAAATTCCATACATGGAATAGTCTTTAACTCTTCACTGTTCCTGGGAACCAGAGTAGATCTGTTTTAGGGCCTATGAGATGGGAGAATAGAAGACACTGCAGATGTGCAAATCAAGTCCCCTGCTTAAGGGTGACAGCTTACTCCCTAGTGACCCTGGACAAGTCACCCTACTCATAGGGACCTCAGGGCCCTCACCTAAAAGATATCAAATTTAGGGGCTCCAACATCCTTCTCTCCTGCCAAGAAATTACACAAATATTTATAACCTTAAGTCACTATAATTTACTTCATTGAATCTCTATATGGCTCCTGGATCACCTGAACATGGCTTTAATATAGCTGAAAAATATTATAATGGTGGACTTGGTATTATCTCCAAAGCTGCTCAGTTCAGCACAGCATCCACCATTTATAAGAATCCTGAGCACTAAATTTGCTTTATGGCTTAGTTTGGAGGCCAAATAAGATTTTTTCCCCTTCAGAATGAGTTTATGAAAATGAAGCTGAACCCATGCAAAAGTATCATTTTTTTCCTAAAGTTCTAAAACTATGACCCAGGTAACCTTCTGAACTCTGAAGACACAAATGGAAGATACACCATTATCTACTCTTAAGTTTAAAAACTCTCCAATTTAGGTCCTTTAAAATCATCTCATGGACCCCTTGAACACACCTGAAGCTGTTGGTCATGGGGTCCAAACCCATCTCTTTGGCAAGAAGGCAGCTCCCCCATGGTCTCCCGGCTGGCCAGTGGCAGGACCCCTGTTCAGGAACCCCAGCCCAGAGTCAGCAGGGAAGTACTTTCCTCCAATGATACCTGATGAGCCCAATGTGCCAGAGTTCTGTTTCTTGAAGCCTTTAAACTGCTCCTTAGGGGTGCCTGGGTGGCTCATTCGGTTAAGCGTCTGCCTTTGGCTCAGGTCATGATCCTGGAGTCCTAGGATGGAGCCCTGCATCGGGCTCCCTGCTCATTGGAGAGTCTGCTTCTCCCTCTGCCCCTCCCCCTGCTCATGCTCTCTCTCTCTCTCAAATAAATAAAATCTTTAAAAAAAATAAATTACTCCTTATTCATTATTAAATGATGATCTTACTTCTCTCATCGGAAGCTGTGTCTATAGCATGGTAAAATGTCTGTGTTTTGTAGCTGATGCAGAAAAGAATGTAGTCAAATCTCCTGAGTGGTCTCAGACACTGGCTGAGAATGGCAGCCCGAGAGACCTAGCCAGAGTTTAAATCAACCAATGGAAAATGTGAAAACTATGTTCTTTGCTTTGATGCTAACCAAGCCTTTAACTTGGAAAAAATATGGAAAAAAAAAGGGGGTGCATCTTGTGGAAGTGTTGACACACTAAACTCTAACTGGAGTTGTTAGCCTTGTGGTATCTCTGAGGCAGTTTTCTAAAAAGGAAACAAAATGATTCACCAAAGACATGACCCTGTCTGGGACTGCCCCGAGTATCAGGCCAGAGAAAGTGAAAACGTCCCAGATCAAAGAGGGCTCCGCTCCGAGTGGAAGAAGCCCAGGGAAAAGGCACTTGCTCCAACTGTGTGGCTCTGACCTCATTCTGAGCTTTCAAGGACCACAGGTCCACTGAACTCTGAAGCTGTACGTGCAGAGACTCTGACTCAAAAACAAACAAAACGAAAAATCCAAACCCCTCCTGGCTAAAGAGGAGTGAGTAGTAAATAAAAAAGGGATGGGGGAAAAGCAAAGCAGCAGGCTCACTGTCTGCAGTACAATGCAAATACGATGATGCAATCCTAGGAACAATGGATTCTTCCAGATATACATGCTGACTTGGCTTAGCCCTGTCACACACACACACACACACACACACACACACACACACACACCCCCGCCACCTAGAGCATTTGGCTGGACCCTCCAACAAAGTGGAACATGGAGACGGTGACCCAAGTGGCTGAAGGTCTGTCTCATTTCCCCAGCCTTTAGACCTTCCACCTTCCACCTTTTCCCACCCCAATAGGCATGAGGGCTACATCACCACCATGATCTGCAGAAGCAGGGGGTGGTGGGGACAGGTGGAAGAGAGGGGGGGATAAGGCAAATGAAAGGGATGGGAATGTGTTCAAAGCTCCATGCCCATGGGGTGATTTAGATGTCTCCTCACAACCGGTAAGAAACACTGTTCTTACTACTGGGAGACCTCTTGAGTCGAGCGGGATTTGACATAACTTGTAGGTCGGTGGGGGGAGGTGGGGAGTGGTTCCCCGGGATGCAGAGCCTCTGATAATCAAGTTTCAGTGGGGCCAAGATCAACGTAAAAGAGATCAACGATACAGACTGTCAGCTATTAATCTACACTCTAAATGCACCAGGAGGGTTGCTAACACAAAAACAAAAACCTGTTTTTTAACTTCGAGGGTTTTGCTTTTGAATCACAAATAACAACATTAAAAAAAGAAAGGAAGAGAGAACACATACCTGAAGGAGGCGATTATTGCTGTAACTTCATCATCCGGATAAAACTGAGTAATGGCATGATGTGCCCCAAGCAACTCCTTCCCATCTTTCCACCAAGAAATAACTGCAATGTCCTGGTACATATTAGGTATATTGATGGAGCAATTAAATTTGACATCTTTATGTTCAGAAAGTATTATGTGGCCAATTGTATGATTAAATGCAAGAGGCGGTAGGAGCTTTGACCCAGCAGAGGTCACCCCAGGATGGGCTGCATTCCCTGTATGCAGTTGTCCGGGTTGGGTTGGTGAAGACATCAAGGCAGGCTGGTGTCCACTGGTGTGAGGAAGGGAAAATGGCGTGTGGTCAGCTTGCGGGCCTCCTGGCAATGGCAGGTCAGGCTGGATTTCTTCCCTTACCTCTGCAACAGCTGGAAAACAGAAATCTGATTTTTAGCCTTTTAAATAATGGAGTTTTCCAAATAGATTCCCAATCTCTAAGGCCATGATGAGAGAGAATTGGGGTATCCTTGGTGTCCTCAGAAAACATGAGCAGAATATACGTCTGGATGTATATTCTCATTCGTAAGTTCATTCATCTGTTCACTTCCCTCCTAAGGAATGTTTAAGAAATACAACTCCCCTCATCAAAAATTGTTTCCTTTTTTACATTTAAATTTTATTTTATTTTAGAGAGAGAGAGAGAGCATGTGTGAGCACAAGAGGGGGGCGGGGCGGGGGAAGGAGCAGAGGGAGAGGGAGAGAATTTTAAGTACGCTTCATGCTCAGCATGGAGCCCGATACGGGGTTCGATCTCACGAGCCTGAGATCATGACCTGAGGTGAAATCAAGAGTCAGACACTTAACCGACTGAGCTACCCAGACACCCCCTCAAAAACTGTTTACTTTTTTTTAATTGAGATATAATGGACAAATTATATTAGTTTCAGGTGTACAACATAATGATTTGATTATTTGTAAATATTGCAAAATGATGATTATAATAATCTAGTTAGCTTAGTTGACTACCATCACAACACGTAGTTACAAAATTTTTTTTCTGGTGATGAAAACTTTAAAGACCTACTCTCTTAGGTAGAGAGTATACAATACAGTATTTTGATTTTTTTACAATGCAGTATTGTTAACTATAGTCACCATACTGTACATCGCCAGGACTCATATATTTTATAACCGGAAGTTTGCACCTTTTGACCGCCTTCACCCATTTTTCAAAATTGTGACTCATTCAAAGTCCTTCACACCCAACTCAACAGCATGGCAGGAAGGTGATGATGGCCCCCGAGATCACTTTTCTGGCTGTGTTCTCACTCACAGACTATGCCACAAATTTGGCCAGCGGTCTTGCAAAGGCTGCTACTGGTCACAAAGACAGCAGTTTACAATTCTTGCTCCTCAACGTGACCCATCTCTAGATATGGGGGAAAAACATCAGTCATTCATGTCACCAACTACAGGATGACTTGGAGCTTCTAGTAAAATGCTTGCTTGCTGGAATGGACCTGGAAATGTTGATTTCATCTGGCCCTCAAGTATTTCTAAAAATACTGATCCACAATAGTGATACTTCTGGTGTTTTTTGTTTTTTTTTTTTAAAGATTTTATTTATTTTTTGACAGAGAGAGAGACAGTGAGAGAGGGAATACAAGCAGGGGGAGCAGGAGAGGGAGAAGCAGGCTTCCCGCCGAGCAGGGAGTCCGATGTGGGGCTCGATCCCAGGACCCTGGGATCATGACCTGAGCCGAAGGCAGACGCTTAACGACTGAGCCACCCAGGCGCCCTACTTCTGGTTTTTTTTTTAATAGCACTTCTGGAGCATACAATCTATGCTGGGGGTTATATATTCAAACACGTTGGCCACCAGTGCTTGAGACAGGCAGAGAGTGGGAGAGACACAGGGCTGGCTTTTTGTGAGTAAGTGACTGGGGGTCCCCACTCGACAGCTGTTCCTCTGCCACACTCAGGGTGTCACACCCTCCTGGGCTCCTGAGTGTGTGTGTGTGAGGGAGTAGGGTGGTCTCTGCTTAGGGTTGTGCCAGATTTAACAAATAAGAACACAGGATGCCTAGTTAAGCTTGAATTTTAGATAAGCAACAAATAATGTTTAGCCTAGGGAGTCAACTAAGCACTTATTTGGCCAATGGAGATACAAGCAGGAGATCTGGGGGCAGAAGGAAGGATCTGAGCATTTGTTCCTCTGGCTTCCTCCCTGCCAAGTCACTCTGGCCTGCACATCTTCCTTAGCTGAAGGTTACGGCTTCTGTTAGGGAGTTTTCTCCATATGACTCTTTCATGCCAGGTCGGCTCTCATAGTTGATGCATTTGAGAACTGCCTCCAGGGTGAATGCCAGGTTGGAGAAGAGATTTCACTATAAGAAACCAGGGAAGGTTGGCTGCTTGCCATTAGCCTGAGGTCTCAGGGGCTGTGGGAGAACAGGGGACCTCTGCATGCTTTGGGGGAGGCTATGTGGGTCAGCCGCAGGCTGGCCTTGAGCCCAGCCATCCAGACAGATGAGTGTGCTGTGATGGGAGCGTTCATTTATTCCAGGGAGTGGTGGTCAGGGTGACTCTGCAGAGAGGGGCCCCTGCCTCTCCCTGTCACCCCCATGCCATGCAAATCTTATGCACAAATGTGGGCCTGGGCTCTTAGCAGGGAACGGCAAAGCTCTGCCTGGGTCCCATCCAGTTCCATCATCTTCCTCTGAATTTGGGGACACTTTCTGCAGTTATAAATGCTCTGGCTGTTTATTTTATGGCTGCAGACCCTTCACAAGAATGCTCTTTTTCTTGAGGCTTTGAAGCACTTACAATTCACCTTAGCCTCTTAGGTCAGCAAATTTGTCTATGGTCCTTATTCATTGACATCCATGGGAATGGGAAGTCAGGGGTATGTCCAGATAACTTTGTTTTTCTTGAAATATAAAGCAAACAAGTAGAGTGGGAGAAGCAAATAATTCTTTGGTTTGTTTAACTTACTTAAAGATATTTAAAATGCCAAATTATAAAGGTAACCCACGTTGGTAGTGGAAAATTCAAATATTTATAGAAGCACAGAAAATATAAAATGGAAACCTGTTTTGTAATCCCAACCCTGCAGAATAACCTCTGATTACAGTTGGGTATAGTCTTCAGTTTTCTATGAGCTAAGCAGCTCACTGAACAAACTAAAGACAAGGCTACCCACTCGGATGATGTCAGGAGCAGAAAACCCACCCTGTAATCACTATGATGGCTGAAAAGATAGCTAAGCTCCATGAGTTGAATTGCCAGGAGTGGGCACAGTGATTCAATTCCCAACCAATATTTACATAGCCCTACTGGGTCTAAGATTTGCTGTGATAATTTAATGGGGTACAGAAAGGCACTTGCCCCAGAGGAGGGGCAGCAGAGGGTCCCAGGGGGAAATGGGACAAAGCTAACTGGGGCGAGGGGGAGGTCCTGACAATGTCAGGGAGGCCTTCCCTGGTCCCTCCCCACCCCCGACCACTTAGCCCTCCTACATTAGGTGCTGGGGCCCTCCCCTTTGTAGCACCTTCTGTGATTCCTCATTCAGTTCTTTCTCTCCTGCTGGACTGAGAACCCCAAGAGGCCTAGCACCCACACTACAGCCAGCTCATAGACGATGCTCCAAGGAGGTGTGTTGAATGAGTAAGTAAAGCCATGAATTAGAGGAGGAAGGAGAGGTGGACAGGGTTTCAAGGGGCAGGGACAGTGCGAAACTGAAGAGAAAGAGGAGACCCTAATAGTTTGGGAACATGAATGTAGCCGTAGGGTGGCATCCCTGTGCTTGGACCAAAGTGACAGAGTGAGTGGATACAGGTTGACCTTGGAGAACCCCGAATCCTGGCTGAGGCAGCAGCAATTCTTGGAAGGTTTCTGAGCAGGGGAGGGGGAAGATCAGAGCCTTACTTGACCCTGGCACTGACATCCGGCTGAGCGGGAGCAAGTCGAGCAGGAAGGAGGAGGCCAGGAGGTGGGAAACCCGCCAGGAAGATAGCAAAGACCTAACAAGCAGAGCGGCCAGGAAGCAGGAAGAATGGGGGAGAGGCCAGGAGCCGACCTCACTATCGCCATCGTCCCACGACAGAAAGGTCGGTCCGACACCAAGTATTTAGGAAGGATGTAATCTCAGGACACAGGAGAGTTTTCCGGAGTGGTCATGATTCTGGTTGTTGCTAGAAGAATACAGTCCAGGAGGCTGCTTCTGGTTCAGTTTCCTCACAGGGGAAGTGGGGATGGCAATAACGGTGCCTCATAAGGTTGCTGTTAGCAATGAAGGACCTATTACTATGTCGGGCTCATAATCAACACTCAGTAACTATTAGCTATTATTCTTTCTTTTT
>NC_138378.1:89856974-89870002 GCF_054177405.1 Leptonychotes weddellii
CCTTCAGCTCAGGTCATGATCCCAGGGTCCTGGGATCGAGTCCCACATTGGGCTCCTTGCTCAGAGGGAAGCCTGCTTCTCCCTCTGCCTGCCGCTCCCCCTGCTTGTGCTCTGTCTCTCTCTCTGACAAATAAATAAATAAAATCTTTTTTTTAAAAAAAAGATTTTATTTATTTACTTGAGTTAGAGCACAGAGGGAAGGGAGAAGCAGACTCCCACTGAGCAGGGAGCCCAATGCGGGGCTCAATCCCAGGACTCTGGGATCATGAATTGAGCTGAAGACAGCTGCTTAACCGACTGAGCCATCCAGGTGCCCACATTCATTCATTTCTTTCTTTTCTTTTCTTCTTTCTTTCCTTTCTTCTTCCTTCCTTCTTTCCTTTTCTTCCTTTCTCTTTCTTTCTTTCTTTCTCTCTCTCTCTCTCTTTCTTTCTTTCATTTTAATTTTACCCATCCATTTACTTGAGAGAGAGAGAGGAGAGCGTGAGCAGGGGAGGAGCAGAGGAAGAGGGACAAGCAGACTCTGCACCGAGCAGGGAGCCCAACGCAGGGCTCTATCCCAGGACCCCGAGAACACAGCCTGAGCCAAAATCAAGAGTCGGCCACTCAACCTACAGAGCCACCCAGGAGCCCCTATTTCTTACTATTTTCTTATATTATTGTGAATCAGTAAAAACCTGCCACAGCCCAATACCTGAGAATGGCTGATTTATAGGGGTTGATAGCAAGGGCTGACCAACTCCTCATGGACAGTGAGGTTGGTGAGGTTCCCACTGCACAACTGTGGTGGGGGTTGGAGGGGGCTGCCATTCATATAGCAGTCTGTGTGAATGGTGCTTTAGAACTCAACAGTGCAGATAGGAGGCCCTGCGTGATTATGGATAATGTGAAAAAAGGCAAAATACCAATCCCAGGTTTTGGACCCAACGGCCAGGGCAATGACCAATCAGAGATTACGTGTTAAGTTGCTAACTTTTCACTGTTTTGACTACTTCCATGTATAATGCTCCTCCCTGTTTTTCCTTACAGAAGTGGACTGCTTTAAAATTATGGGTCGGGGGGGGAGGGAGAGTTATGGCAGGAGGAGACCAGGCCAACAAGGCTTGCTTGTACAACAAACCTTCTAGTTCTCACTAACATGCTCCTGCTAACTCATATTTATGATGGCAAAAGGCAACATGCTGGCCTGTTAGATGGATACACGCTGATACAATGTTTAGTCAGTGTGAGAGCCGTATTAAAGCCCACAGAGACTGAATGAGAATTTGGTACCCTCTATGCAGCACACACGGAAAAGTGGGCTGCCTCTGGCTGTAATTTGGTTGGAAAGCACAAGAAACTTCACCCTCCCCTCCTCTCCTTGCAAGGTTGTTTCCTTCTGTGGACTGGATAAGCCACTGAAGTGGGAAGTTTAACCTCACCTAAGTAACTGCTAAGAGCAGCCTTGGATAAATGGCCTCCCACCCAGGTGGGAGAGTAGCTGTCCAGCTGTTCCAGCAGCTGCATCTGCCAGCTCCAAGGGACCACTCCCATCCAGCCCTGCAGCTGCATGATGGAGCACACCTGCCCATTCCTAATCACCACTCAGCTCTTGACCAGATTCCAACACCCGCTTCGTACAGACCAGGATTGTGTCTCCGTCATCGACCCCCAGGGCCGAGCGCAGGGACAGGCTTCTGGGACCTGATTCGTAAATATTTATTCATCCAACAAATAAAATTGGTTAGGTACACTGTCCATTGTTTCATGCAGGTTCGCCTTGCTTTTCTGAACACATTTACAGCTTCCTCGAAAGCTGGAGGTGACATCCTCTGAACCCAGCAGGATGCATGACATGGATTTAATGCACAGTGAACACCCATGGAATAAACGGGTGTGATGTGGACAGAGTTCTGAAGGGTGAGCAGAAGAGAGGTGGTCCAGGCAGGGACACTCCTGTGGCTGGGAGTGGGACGGAGGTGGGATGCTGGCATGCCTCTGACGCAGCACCTCCTCCACCAGCCACACCCAGCTGCAGTGGGCCAGACATTTAGGGACCTTAGTCTGTTAGACTCAAAACTGGTCAGTTGGGGGACGCTAGTAAACAGTTTACTTTCTGTTTGACTAGCCCGTCCCACCTTTAAATCCACAAATGGTGGATGAGTGCTTACTGAGTGTGCGTGATGGCCGGTGGGCTGGTTGGTGGTTAGTACTGTTCAGTGGTTGCCCAGGAAAGTCCCTTGCTGCCTGACACATGACCTCAGAAAAGCTCTTTAGCCTCTCTGATCCCCTGCAGGGATAAGAGTGCCTCAGTGGTAGGACATGATCGGATATAGAGGGTCTGCCAGCACATCCTACCGATGTTGGCTGACGTTGTTGTCATTGGCTTGCATCTGAACCCAGGGCCTGTTGGCCACCTAAAGTAGGATTTCTTTTTTTTTTAATTTTTTAATTTTTTTTTTAAAGATTTTATTCATTTATTTGACAGAGAGAGACACAGTGAGAGCAGGAACACAAGCAGGGGGAGCGGGAGAGGGAGAAGCAGGCTTCCCGCGGAGCAGGGAGCCCGATGTGGGACTCGATCCCAGGACCCTGGGATCATGACCTGAGCTGAAGGCAGATGCTTAACGACTGAGCCACCCAGGCGCCCCTGAAGTAGGATTTCTGAGGCCAGGCCTGGGCCTTGTAGGAATGAGCACTAGGACTAATCAGAGAGGTCAGTGCATAGGGAATAGCAACACTGGAACAACAGAATTGCCACCCGTGAATGAGAGGAGAAAGGAAACTTTTGGCTTACGATGGCCAGAAGGCTCTGGGCTCTAAGGTACCTTTGCAGCGCTGGCTGGCCTCCATAATGCTTCCATAACATGAGATCCTTTCCTGTTCTGCAAGCCTTGGGACTACAGCCCAAGGTGGATAAAGGAAGCAGAAGCTGCTTAAATTGCAAGTCCAGGGATAGTGGGTGGAACGGCAGCACTGGGCAGCATCCGGGCTGTGGAGGCCCTCCAAACCATGGAGGACGACTGGGCAGGGGGGCAGGCCTGCAGGAGGAAGAGTGTGGGTTGGCGAGCTCTATTTAATTCAACCCTGCCTTGGGTGTCAGGTGCCATCAATCTGCTTTACAATCCTGGGTGCCCGGAAAGGGAGAGCAGAAGCGCCTTGGCCTGAGTGTTGCAATAAGGACAGGACTGGAGTGCCAGCCTGTGGGACCCACTGCCCTGCTCTTTCTACTCTTCCTCAAACTACAAAACAGAGGCCTCAAGCGAGCTCTTTGAAGCTCAGCCTCAGAATCAGGAGGCCCAGAGGAGGATGCAAGAGTGAGGGCTTAGCCTTGAACTCCTCCAGGTTCTTTGCTTCCCACCTGCAAAGCATACATGGTCCAGGGGAGCAGTGACAGACAGAGGGGAGGATGCCCTTTGCCCAGGAGCTAAGGCCTCCTTTCTGTCCTGGATGTCTGCTCTGCCTTTGCTATTAAGTGGCCCCCGGCAATTGGAAAAAGGTCTCCTTCGGCTGTGGGTTTGCAGTTTACAAAAAGGCTTTTGGAGCCTGCACCCCATCCCCTCTCCTGCAGTGCCCTGTGTCCCCCTCCAAGAGAAAGGGCCATACCTGGACTGTCTCCCTTCCCCCACCCCCATCATTCTGGCTGATATCTGAATCATGGCCCTGGGCACCTTTTCTGTCATCTAGTTTAAGGGCTCCTTCCCCATCCCTGTGGCTGGCTGAGGCCGAACCTAGAACAAACAAACCTTCTACTTAGTTTTGTTTCACTTTATGTAAACATGAAGGTCTCTCAATTGATAAAGAGTAGCAAGAATACTTTAATGAGTATTTTTTACCCTGAAATCACTTGACTCAATTGTCCCGAAACTGTAAATGGTAAACATTAACTTGGCTGGAGTGAATGCACTCCACCACTTGGGAAAAGCTACACAGAAAAAAAGACCATTCACAGGATAAAACTGACTCCTGAACAGTCCCATTTGTACCAAGTGTAGCAAAGCCCGGCGAGCAGAAGCTGGGTAGCTGACTGGGACAGAATGGGCTCTGGCAGGGGCTTTACTGGAAATCAAGGGGAGTACGTGGTCTGGCTGCTTGTGTATGGAGGGGTCACAGCTGTGGTGTGATCGCAGAAAAGACGGAGTGCCAGCAAAAACCCACTGGCATGCCTGCCCAGAGGGAAGAAAGCAAAGTCGGGTATAAAGCATGGTGTGGGCAGATCAGATTTTCCACATGCGCCCCAACGGGCATAGCGTTGTCAGATAAAAAAACAAGATGTTCCAGTTACACTTGAATTTCAGATAAGCAGCGAATATGCCCATACACAGGGATCTACTCAGTCAAATATATATAACTTAGTATCATTTAGCCCAAACCAGCTGGAGCCAGAGTGCCAGGGAGTGAGTTCACTGTTGCCCTCCCACAGGCGGGCCTCCTGGGGTGCAGAGCAGGTCTGGAGGGGGCAAACAGGGACCCCAGCACATCAAGCAAGCTATTCAACCTCTCTGAGCCCTCGCTTGGAGGGTGTAAAGGGGCTCAGACTTCTGAGCAACAATGATGATAACCGGGATCACTTCCCCACTTCCCTGGTATTCCTTCTGGCTTAAGAAAAAAAGCAGAGCCTCCCTGTGCCTTTCCCCCTTGTGCACACACTTCCGCAGTGAAGTTCCAAGGGCCTCAAGGGCTTTAAGCAGCTCCTCGTGATCGCCTTCAGCCTGTACCCCACTTGTGACTTGGACGTTTAACTTTTTCTTCATAGAAGTGCTTTGCAAATGAAGCTTCCCAAGCAGACTGCACCCCTCAAGTCCTTTCTGTAGAGGAACATCAATTCAACCAGAAAAGAGTTCCAGAGTTGGACTGTGACTCTTCATCATCATCTTCTAACTCTCCAGCATGCCTTCCAAACTAACAGAACATTGGAATCTCCAGAGCTTGAGTTTATTGGTCAGGGGTGCAGTTTGGGTATTGGGACTTAAAAAAAAGTCTCTTCTAGTGATTCCAATGTGTAGCCAGGGTCAGAGCCCCTGCTCTAGGGGATGGATCCAGTAGCCCAAATCACTTTGGGGAAGGGGGCTCTTGAGGGTTCCGCCTGAGAATCCCCACCCAGAAGGCTCAAGTTTGAATGCCTGTGGTTGGGGAGCATGGTACCAACTTAAAAGAACTCTTGGAGTCAAAGAAGCAATGTTTAGCCCCACCCAGCTCAACCACTCAGAGGCCAGATGACCTTGTGCAAGTCACTTGTTCAAGTGAGATTCATTCTCCTCATCTGTAAAGTAAGACACAGAACACCTCCTTCTTTCAGAATAATAGCAGAATACTGCACATAAAACTCTGTGCAGTGCCTGCCATGCACAGACATGCAATAAATGGCAGTTAAAGGATTTTCTTTTTCTTTTTTTTTAAAAGATTTTATTTATTTATCTGAGAGAGAGAGAGAGCACGAGCAGGGAGAGAGCAGAGGGAGAGGGAGAAGCAGACTCCCCACTGAGCAGGGAGCCCGATGCAGGACTCGGATCCCAGGACCCTGAGATCATGACCTGAGCTGAAGGCAGATGCTTAACTGACTGAGCCACCAGCATGCCCCAGTTAAGATTTTCATAAGATGAAACAAATGATCTGTCATTTCGAAGGTGCAACTAGTCATGCCTGGACAATCAATGCTGAACATATGGGACCAGTTATGCTGACTTAGACCATTCAATTTCTTGCAGTGAAATACGAATATATGTTTACTTAACTACGGGTTTTCCTTCTCTTTCCCCTTTGGCAGCATACCAAGTATCACAGAAAGACTGAAGGAACACTTTCTGGCCAGAGTGGTGAAGCAGTTTGCCCCCAGTTATCTGCGGTTGGTTCTCCCTAAGGGCCAGATGTGGCTTTCAGGAGATCTACAAGAGACCCTCAGTCTCCAAATTTAATTCCTCCATCATGCCACTCCCAACACATACGCTCCAGCCCACCAATACCTGAAGGGCTATTAATAAAAAGTGATTTTCAGGCACCTGGGTGGCTCAGTCAGTTGAGTGTCAAACTCTTGATTTCAGCTAGGGTCATGATCTTGGGGCCATGGGCTTTGGGCTCTGTGGAAGTGTGGAGTCTGAGTGGGATTCTCTCTCTCCCGCTCCCTCTGCTCCTCCTGCTCACACACACGTGTGCCCACTCTCTCTCTCTCATATAAATAAAATCTTTATTTTTTAAAAAGATTTTTATTTATTTATTTGAGAGAGAGAGAGCATGAGAGGGGGGAGGGGCAGAGGGAGAAGCAGACTCCTCGCTGAGCAGGGAGCCCCATGTGGGACTCGATCCCAGGACCCTGGGATCATGACCCGAGCTGAAGGCAGCTGCTTAACCAACTGAGCCACCCAGGGAGCCCCTAAATAAAATCTTAAAAAAAAAAAATAAAAAGCCGTTCTTTTAAAGAAAAAATTATTCCCTTTTAAAATGTGACTTTCTGGAACATCTAACAAGATAGTTTGCCAAAGTCTTTTCTAAGTGACAGAAGGCAGAGAATTCTGTCCAAAAACAGATATACTTTTCCCTACTCCTCCCACTAAGTACACATAAAAACAACAGAAACAAACATTAAACAAACAGCAACAACAACTACTCTGAAAAGTGGAGAGAAGGCAGACGAAATGGGGACTTCAGGATGCAAGACCACCATGATGATGAATTCTCTGGGTTTTCCTTTGGCTCCATATGTCTTAATGTGGAAATGTTATCAGGCAAAGAACACCACCACCACAAAACAAACAAACAAAAACACAAAAACAAAACAAAACCCCAACAAAAGCCTATTTTCTGGAGACAAAAGGCAAGGAAAGGAACAGCCCATCAATACAGAAGATTTTTACACAATAAACTGTTCTCCTGGGCACCTTGGTGGCTCAGTCGGTTAAGCATCTGCCTTCAGCTCAGGTCATGATCCCAGGTTCCTGGGATCAAGTCCTACATTGGCTCCCTGCTCAGTGGGGAGCCTGCTTCTCCCTCTCCTGCTGCCTCCCATTCCCCCTGCTTTTGCTCTCTCTCTCTCACAAATAAATAAATAAAAGCTTTAAAAAAAATTGTTCTCCTCCAGGCAAACCACCCAGAAAAACCTATGGTCCCATCCCTATCCATGCCAGCAAAGGTCAAGTAGGGAGCCTAGACCTCCACCGTTTTCCGGTTGAAAAGAGGTGCCACAACTATTCCACTGGGTGGTATCAGAGAGGGCCACGTAGAAAGCTGAGACTTTCATCCTCACTGGCTTGTGTTAGTAAAGACCATGTGGGAAGCCTGGACTTCCACTCCCACCTGGCATTAATGAGGCATCCTTTCCCATCCCCACTGAGGTGGCAGCAGAGAAGGCCTAGTAGAGAATCAGGGCTTTCACTGCTGCCAGTGAGGCCATCCCTCCTCTTCCCCTAGTGTCAGTGGAGGTAAGGCGGGGCATAGTCAGGAAATACGAAGGCACTCCATCCCCTCCCAGACAGGAGGTGTCAGTGGAAACCTAATGGGCAGCCAGAACTCCCAGCCCACCTCAGACCAGCAGTAACTCACACTCAGATGCCAATGGAGGTTGAAGGGAAAGCCTAGAATTCTACCCCCAGCAGGCAGTGAAGAGGCAGCATACCACTTCGACAGCCAGAGCAGCTGAGAGGAAATTCAGTATAACAAAAGATAAAAATAAGAGCTAGAGTCTCATAATATAATACCTCAAATGTCTAGGTTTCAATAAAAAATTCAATCTCAAACTGAATGAAATACCAACAGCAAGGTGACAGAGAATGATCTGAAAAAGGTTTTAAAAAAGGAATCATAAAAATACTTCAATAAGCAAATATGAACATGAAACATTAAAAAATAGAAAGCCTCAACAAAGAAATATAAAGTCACAGTAAAGAAATCAAACATACATATTTAAGAATGCAACTTTTTGAACTGAAAAATACAATAACCAAAATAAAAAACTCAATGGGTGGGCTTAATAACAGAAGGGAGGGGCAGATGAAAGAATCAGTGAACTGGAAGACAGAACCATAGAAAATTATCTAATCTGAACAAGAAAGAGAAAAGAGACTGAAGAAAAAATGAACAGAGACTCTGGAACCTATAGGACTATTACTAACGATCTAACATTTGTATTATCAGAGTCCTGGAAGGAGAGAAGAAAGAAGACAGCAAGAATGAAAAAGCACTTGAAGAAATAATGCTGAAAGCTTCCTAAACCTGACAAAAAATATAAACCTACAGAATCAAACATCTGAGTGAACCTAACATAGGATAAACCCAAAAAATATCCACACCAAGACACATCATGGTCAAACTTCTGAATAGTAAAGACAAAGAAAACTTTTTGAAAGTACTGAGAAAGAGAGAGAGAGAGATGATGCCTGACATATAGGGGAAAAACAATTCAAATGGCAGTTTGCAGGAACCATGGAGGACAGAAGGAAGTGGCACGTTTCATAAATGCTGAAAGGAAAGAACTGTCAACTCAGAATTTTTCAGAAATGAAGGGGAAACCAAAATATTCCAGATGAAGGAAAACTAAGAATTTGTCATCAGCAGACCTACTCTTAAAAAACAGTTAGAGGAAATTCTCTAAACAGAAAGAAAACAATAAAAGAAGGAAACTTGAATCATTGGAAGGGAGGAAAAAAACACAGAAAACAAGAATATTGGTCAACACAATAGACTTTCTTCTTCTTGAGTTTTTTTAAATTATGCCTGATGGTTGAAGAAAAATTGTAACACTGTCTGATATAGTTCTATATATGAAGAAGAAGTATTTAAGATAATTATGTTTTGAATGTGGAAAAAAAGGAACTTAAAAGGAGGTAGCGATTTTATAATTACCTTGAACTGATGAAACAGCAACACCTAATATATCAATAATTACATTAAATGTAAATGATTTAAGTATATTAAAAGCCCAAGATTGGCACAGTAGATTAAAAAACATTACCCAGCTATCTGCTGTTTATAAGAAATTCATGGCAAATATAACGATATAGGCAAGTTGAACACAGAAGGCAGAAAAAGATACATCATGCAACCATTAATCAAAAGAAAGCAGGATAGCTACATTGTTATCAGATAAAGTAGATTTCAAAGCAAAGAAAATTACCAGAGACAGAAAGCCAAATTATATAGTGATAAAGACTCAATCTACCAAAAAGACACAGCAGTCTTAAATCAGTGTGTACCAAACAAAGCAAAGAGCTGCAAAATATGTGAAGCAAAGATGATATAACTGAAAGAAGAAAAAACAAATCAACAATTGTAGTTGGAGACTTCACCATCTCTCTCTCTCAAGAACTGATCGAAGAACGAGGCAGAAAATAAGCAAGGATACAGAAGAACTAGATGACATTGCCAATGGAAAGAATCTAGTCTACATTTATAGAACATTCCATCCAAAAACAGCAGAATCCACATTCTTTCCAAATGATGATGGGATATAAACCAAGATAAACCATATCCTGGGCTATAAAGCAAATCTCAAGAAATTTAAAAGAATTAAAATCATACAGTTTGTGTTCTCTGACCACAATGGAAATAATTAGAAATAACAGAAAGGTAATAGGAAATTCTTCAAATACTTGCAAACTAAACTTCTATATAATCTATGGATTAAAGAGGATGTCTCAAGGGAAATAAAAATATATACATATATATTGAACTGAATGAAAACAAAGATAAAAACATATCAAAATTTGTGGGACACAACACAGTGTTAAGGGAAAATTTATTCAGTAATCTAAGCTCAGAACACAGACAAAGAAGAGCAAAACAAAAATAATATGTTTATATGAAATGAAACTGAAAAAAGAAAAGCAATAGAGAAAACCAATGAAACAAAGAACTGGTTGTTTGAAAATACCGATGAAATTGACAAATCTCTAGCAAGACTACAAAGAAAAAAAGAAGATACAAATTACTAATATCAGGAATGAAACAAGGAATATTACTATTCACTGTACAGACATCAAAGGATAATAATTAAATACTACAAAGAACTCTACACACAAATCCGACAACATAGAGGAAATGGACTAATTCCACAAAAGACACAAACTACTACAGCTCACCCAATATGAAACAGATAATTTGAATATCCCTATAACTATAAAGGACATTAAATTCATTATCTAAAAAACTCCTCAAAAAACAAATTTCCAAGCCGAAATGGTTTCACTGAATAATTATACCAAATGCTTAAAGAAGAATTAGCACAAATTCTACATAATATCTTCCAGAAACTAGAAGAGGAGAGGACAAAGGCAATATATTTTGTGAAGCTGGTGTCCTGATACCAAAACTAGACAAACAGTACAGAAAAAAAGTACAGACCAATATCCTTCATGAATATAGATGCAAAAACTCCTTAACAAAATATCAGCAAATAGAATTCAACAATATATAAAGAGAATTATATACCAAGATCAAGTGAAATTTATTCCATGGACAGAAAGTTGGTTCAATATATGAAAATCAATCAATGTCATCCACCATATTAACAGGTTAAAGAAGAAAAATCACATAATCATATTAATCGTTTAACAAAGTCCAACAACCATTCAATACCCATTCACAATTTTTAAGAAAATAGGAAGAGAGGAGAACTTGCTCAACTTGATAAAGAGCATCTACCAAAAACTAACAGCTATCAATTTTACTTCCTTTACTTCATTCTTTTCCTCTTAGATTAGAAACAAAGCAAAATGTCTGCTTTCCCCATTCTTTGTTTGTTTTTAAGTAGACTCCACGCCCACCATGGAGCCCAATGAGGGCCTGAACTCACGACCCTGAGATCAAGACCTACACTGAGATCAAGAGTCAGATGCTTAACCAACTGAACCACCCAGGTGCCCCTGCATTCCCCATTCTTAGTCAACATAGTGCTGAAAGTTCTAGCCAATGCAATAAAGCAAGAAAAAGAAATAAAAAGCATCAGAAAGGAAGAAATAAAATAGCCACTATTTGCAGATATGATTATCTACATAGCAAATCACACAGAATCCATAAAAAATGTCCTTAGAACTAATAACCGATTTCATCAATGTCACAGGATACAAGGTAAATATACAAAAGTTATTTTACTTCTATATGCTAAGTAATGAACACATAGACATCAAAATTAAAAATACAGTACCATTTACAATCACTCCCAAATGATAAAATACTTAGGTATAAATCTAACAAAGCACATTCAGAACTCATATCCTGAAAACTACAAAGCACTGATAGGAGAAATGAAAAAAGATCTAAATAAACAGAGAGACATACTGGGTTCATAAACTGGACACTTCATTTGAGCTGGTGTCTGAAGTGGGGGGCAGTCCTATGAGATTGAGCCCCTAGCCTGTGAAGTCTAGGCTAACTCTAGGTAGTTAGTGTCAGAACTGAATTGAATTGTAGGATACCCAGTCGAGGTCAGAGAACTGGAGAATCTGTTGTTGAAACTATATATTTGATGTCAGAAAAAAAAGCACATAAAGATTTAACACAATTCTTAAAATATCAGGAAGGTTTTTTTTTTTTTTTGTAGATAAAAACAATATATTTCTAAAATTTGTGTGGAAAAGCAAAGGATCTAGAATAGCTAAAACAATTTTGAAAAAGAAGAATAAAATGGGAGGAATCAGTCTCCTCAATTTCAAAACTTATTACATAGCTGCAATAATCAAGCTGGATAATATTGGCAGAGGTATAGACACATAGATCAATGGAACAGAAGAGAACCAGAAATAGACCAACACAAATATACCCAACAACTTTTTGGCAAAGGTCGGAAGCAATTCAATGGAGCAAATATAGCTTTTTAAACAAATGATGCTGGAGCAAGTGGATATCCAGAGGCAAAAAAAATTAAACTTGACCTATTTCTTACACTTTATTCAAAAATTAACAAAAAATGGGTTACAGATATAAACGTAAAACTAAAAAACTTAGAAAAAAAAAAAACAGAGGGGCTCCTGGGTGGCTCAGTTAGTTAAGCATCTGCCTTCGGCTCAGGTCATGATCCCAGGGTCCTGGGATGGAGCCCCACTTCAGGCTCCCTGCTTAGCAGGAGCCTGCCTCTCCCTCTCCTCCCCACTTGTGCTCTCTCTTGCTATCTCTGTCACTATCTGTCTCTCTCTCTCTCTCAAATAAGTAAATAAAATCTTAAAAAAAAAAAAACAGGAGAAAATTTTCAGGATCTAGAGTTAGAGTCTTAACACTTGCCACGGAAAGTATGATACATAAAAAGAAAATTTGATAGAATTTTATCAAAACTAAAAATGTCTGCTCTGCAAAAGACCCCATTAAGAGGAAAAAAAAAGAAAACCTACAGATTTGGAGAAATGATTTGCAAACCACCTATCTGACAAAGCACTAGTATCTAGATTATTAAAGAACCCTCAAAACTCAATAAGAAACAAACAAACCAATTAGAAAAGGGCAAAGACATGAAGAAACATTTCATTAACAAGTATATATGGATGACAAATATGCTCATGAAAATGTGTTCAACACTGTAAACCATTAGGGAAATTCAAATTAAGACCACAATGTGATATCACTTCATACCTGTCAGGATGGCTAAAATTAAAAACAGTGACATCACCAGATGCTGATGCTGTCGAGAATGTGCAGTTTCAATGGCCCATAAAAGTAGAAAGGAAGGCAGAAGAGTTGGCTGTCAGTGTTGCAATGCCAGAAGGCTACAACCCATGTTTGCCGGCTTTGAGAATGGAGGAAGAAGCCAGGAGCCAAGGACTAGGGGCAGCCTCTAGAAGGTAGAAGAGGCAAGGACACAGACTCCCTACAGACTCCAGAAAGGAAGGATGCCCTGCTGTTACCCTGATGTTAGCCCCAGCGAGACCCAGGTCAGACTTCTGACTTACTGAACTGTAAGATATGATATTTTGTTATTTTGAGCAACTAAGTTGGTGGTAATTTGTCACAGCAGCAAATGGAAAACTAATACAGTATGATTCCATTCATATGGCATTTTTGAAATGACAAAGTTACAGAAATGGAAAACCGATTAGCAATTGCCAGGGGTTAAGGAGGTGAGAGGGCAG
>NC_138378.1:89870502-89986158 GCF_054177405.1 Leptonychotes weddellii
AAGGAGGTGAGAGGGCAGTGGGATATGGGTAGGCTCTAAAAGGGCACCATGAGGGATCCTGCAGTGGTGGAGTGTATCCATGTCAGTATCTGGCTTGTGACATTGTACTACAGTTTCCTAAGATGTTACCCTCAGAGGAAACTAGGTAAAGGGTACATGGGGGCTTCTCCATATTATTTCTTTTTTTTTTTTAATTTTAAATCTTTTTTTTTTTTTAAGATTTTATTGATTTATCTGAGAGAGAGAGAGAAAGCACAAGCCGGGGAGAGAGGCAGAGGAAGAGGGAGAGGGAGAAGCAGATTCCCTGCTGAGCAGGGAGCCTGACGTGGGGCTCGATCCCAGGACCTTGGGATCATGACCTGAGCTGAAGGCAGCTGCTTAACTGACTGAGCCACCCAGACGCCCCTCTCCATTTTATTTCTTATTAGAAACAGCATAAGAATCTAAAATTATCCTAAAAATTTAATTTTAAAAATCTAACTATGTTTAATAGCTTCTATTGGGTAAGAGGCAAAAGCCGCAGAACCTGTGTTATCTCTGGACGCTCACACTCTGCCAACTTTTCCACCTACACGATCCTCTCTGATCCTGGGCAGGAAGTATCCTTGCCCCCAGTTTGTAGTGAGGAGCCTGAGGCTCACAGGTGCTAAGCAACTGGTGCAGATCATCACGGGTAGAAAGGAGTGAAGGGACTTCTCCCGGTCCCACCCACCCTCGCCTCACCAGCCACATTCAGGCTCCAGCTCCTAAGCCCCTGCTTGTGGTTGGTTCTGAGGACTGGACAGAACAGGGCTCCAGTGTGCCTGGTGCCAGGCAACGGCGGGGATGGGGTGCTGGGTGGTGAGCCTGGAGGGCCAGTGGGGGCTGCTAAGATGGTCTCAGCCTGCTTTGCAACCTGGCTACAACCAGCCCTGAACAGCATTACCAGATCTATCTAGAGTATTCTTGAGGTATTGAAGAAATGCCTCAGTCGAGATCTTCCACAGCAATAACCTACCTATAAAATGGGCAGAAGAAAGGTTTTCCTCTATTCTAATAACAATTTGGCAATATATGATGAGGCTGAAATTGATACATCCTACAACTCAGCATTTCCATCCCTAAAGACTCACACATGTCCACAGTGAGACATGCATGCAAGTTCATGGCTATCTTAACTCGGATAATGGTTTTGACACATATTTGTCAAAAACTCTTCAAACTTGACACAAAATCTGTGCATTTTATTATAGCAAATTAAACCTTTTTAAGGAAAAAATTAAAAACAAGAATGCTCACGGCAATTATGTGGGAAACAAAGGCAAAAGAAAAAAACTAAATTTCCTTACTACTTCCAGTCCATTGATAAGTCCTTAAAACAGGTGGAGGGACCTTCCTCTGGTAGCTCAGCCTCTTGATGTTGACACTTGGCTAAGGGCAAAAGGCAATCTTGGCTTAACATCTCTGGACCTCCCGGGATCCTGTGAGTCTACTTTAAACAAATGGAAATTCCTTTGGAAACTTCCTTTGTCTCTACCCCAAGATATGTGTTGGCAGTCATCTCGCAAGCCTAATACCCACTGATATACATCTGAAGGGTATCAAGACTGAGGTTTTCACTAACAGCAATAAAAGACCTTCTCCTAACAATAGCTAGCCCCCTCAGGGTCCTGGAAACCTTGTTTCCAAAATACCTGGGAAGCTTGTGCTGTCCCTAACCCCCTCCCAACTTGAAAGTATATAATCAGTCACTCCTCAGGACCTCAGTACAGCTTTTCCCGCCCACGGGTCCTGTCCCTGTGCTTTACTAAAACCACCTTTTTCACCGAAAACGTCTCAAGAATTCTTTCTTGACTGTCTGCTCTGAACCCCAACATTTCCACATCAGCAACACTGTTTGTAACAGAAAAACGTAGAAAACTCTAAATGCCCAATAAAAGGAGACCGGATAAATAAACTACGGTGTATCCACATATTTGCCTATGAAGATAAATAAACTAGGGCAACACTGTTCAACCCAGATGAGTCTAGCAAACAACACAGAGTGAGAAAGCAAGCTGAAAGAAAGCACACTATTTATATAAAATGTTACCATGTGTGCATAGCACCAGCTGCTAGTGTCCTGCTCAATGCTAGGTCCCCCTTTTCCTTACAAACGGGACTCGATCTCATTCAGGGAGCAACCACACTTGATTTGTCACTCTTCCTTGAAGCTTGGAACGGCCAGGGAAACCCAAGCAGAAGTCAACAGTTCGGGGCTTCACATAAGGCTATCATCTTCTTATGGCCTAAAAAGGGTAGACTCAGCTAGCATGAAACTGGTTGTATTTTGTCCTTCCTCATTCCTTCTTCTTGGAATGCAAATGAAATGCCCAGAGATGCAGTATCCATTTAGAGACAATGAGCTCTAAAACGATATAATAAAAATGACGGGGGCGCCTGGGTGGCTCAGTTGGTTAAGCGACTGCCTTCGGCTCAGGTCATGATCCTGGAGTTCCGGGATCGAGTCCCATATCGGGCTCCTTGCTCAGCAGGGGGTCTGCTTCTCCCTCTGACCCTCCCCCCTCTCATGTGCTCTCTCTCTCTCTCAAATAAATAAATAAAATCTTTTAAAAAAAAAAAAAGACGGAATAAAGAGCCGGGAAGAGCCAGGTCTCTGACCACATCATGGAGCCTCTGTCCCAACCCCGGCCTGGCTACCCTCAGACTGCTTGCTATAGGAGAGAAATACCCTCCTTTTGGTTGAGCCACTGAAGTGAGGTTTTCTGTTACATGCAACCAAAAGTAAACCCTACCTGACATGGTGTCAAACAACACTGTAAAGCGTCACCAATACAATTATGTGTTGTCAACGGGTAAAGAGATGCGTGGGAATTAAAACACCTAGTGTGGGGGAGTGGTTTTCTCTGGGGGAGGTGAGGCAAGGGGAGGAGACTGGAGTGGGGAGCAATGGGGGGCTTCAGTGGGGGAAGGTGTGAGGCTCCCCAGTCCTCCTCAAAAATCAGACACGTCGAATTGGTGGGGTGTATCAGGAGATGTGCTTAGAATGGCTTGGACTCCTGCTGGTTAAGGTTGCACCCTAAAGACTGAGTCCATAGGCCCGAGGTGGGGTGTGGGCTTCTATAGTTTGAAAAAGCTTCCTAGCTGATTTTCTCCTTGTCCTCCTAGCCAAAATGCTTATGAGCTTTATATCCTACAATTCACATTATAAAATACTTATTTAATTTCCAAATATAAAATTACATCATGATACTAAATGAACAGACTTTTAAAAATGATAACTCCCCCCTGGACCCTGGGGATTCTGCTGTGCACCCTGGGGAGACATGTTCTACTCTGCCCAGCCCTTCTAGAAAGACTATATAATCATCCCCATGTCTTCCAGAACCCAAAAGTCCATGCTCCCTGCAGACTGGACAGTAAGAAGCCATAATTTGTTTGGGCACGTCCAGTATTCTCTGAAATACACATTTGTGTAGCTGGAGGGGCTACTTCATGGGGGCACAGACAGCTCAGGCGTCAGGGAATGGCAGATGCCCACAGGACAGAACCCACTGGTATGACTCATTTTTACAAAAGACTCTGTATTGCCTCTGGCCCCGTTTCTAGGCTGATGCCTGAGGACACTCACAGCCAGAGTCAGGCACAGAGCTGGGAGGTTCACCCTCAATCTGGAACCACACTGAGAAAGTGTCCCACCCCCCTCTCCCCTTCAGACAGAATCTGTTTTCTGCCCAGATGGGGCCCCAGAATTACCTATCTGCCCTTCCATTCGATCGGTGGGGATTTGGAGTTTCAGAAATGTGGAGCACCACACTCCAAGTGTCCCTGCAAGTTAATATCAAAACTGGGATGAGAACTTCTATCTCTGTATTCCCAAAGTGGTTATATTTTTCAACGAATGCTTTAGATGGAATGCTAAATCTAATGAGCTTCCTTTTTCCTTTGCTCCAAAACCTTCAAAGAACATTGTTTTTTCATCGACAAATCTTCAAATCATGAGGCAGAATTGTAAAAAGGCTTAAGGGCTGGTTTCACTTCCTGTGTGGAGGCATTACCATTAAGTACTGCAGCAAGTGGAAAACCAGCCCCGCAAAGAGGCAGCACTTGGGAGTCCATGAATATTTATCACCTCACTGTGCATTCACTAAGTAGCTCAGGGACAGAAAACAACTTTCAGCAAGTTTGAGTCCATGTTCTAATATTCTCCACTAAGACAGCTTGTTCTGACTTGTAAAGAAAAGATCATTTTCAAAAACCATAATGAGGCCAGTCTACTATTCGGCGCTGGAGCAAGCCCTAAAGCTTAAAATAGCAAAACAATCGCTTCTCCAAGATAAACAAGGCTTTCCTTTGTGTGTCTAATGAGAGGCAAGACCACAGCGAAGGCAGATTCTACGTACGATGTTTACTGTCCCTGAATACTGAGGTAACTGGAGCTCCCCCAGCCCTCCAAAAAAGCAGATTATACAAAAAGAGATCTGTCCGGGAGCATTTGCCTGATTGTCAAATGCCAACCTGAGACCTATGTCCTGAGGGTGAGCCCCCTTCCCGGGTGAACTAGGGCAGGGCTCTAACACTGTGATGATCAGATCTGGCTGGGACCTTGGCCCACACTCCAGGCGCCAGACAGAACCTTTGAAGGAAACGACTGAAAAATACCCAGAAGACACATTAATGACTGGGTACAAGGAGACACAGGAGCATAGAATTTGCTCTCACGAAAGTCTATAAATTGAGATGAAATGAAATGGGTTTTCTCCAAGCAAAAGTCTCTCAAACATTCTTAGTTTTTGGTGTAAAACTTCTAAAAGATCTTGGTCCAAACATAAAGTCAACATCCGTCCCCTCTCTTTCTTTCTCTCTCCCCCTCTGTTCCTCCCCAACCACCCCCAAGACTCATGGAAAATCCATTTTACCATTAAGTGAAAGAACCCTGTAGGTTTCTCTATGACATGTATAAGACATAATCACCCTTTCTTCATTTACCACTTTCAGATTTTATTTATTTGACAGAGAGAGAGAGAGAGCGCACATGTGCAGGGGGAGGGGCAGGGGCAGAGGGAGAAGCAGGCTCCCTGCTGAGCAGGGAGCCCGACCCAGGGCTCAATCCTAGGACACTGGGATCATGACCTGAGCCGAAGGCAGATGCTTAACCGACTGAGCCACCCAGGAGTCCCGTTTATCACTTTAAAACACCAGGAACTGAGGAGGTCACCTGGACGTGGCAGCCTAGGGCTTCCCCTGCAGGTCATGCCCACAGATCCTAATGGAATTCTCAACCCTTGCCAGGCTGCATTTTCAGCCTCAGCTGGAGGCAGAAGGACTAGAACACGGGTGAAGAGACAGAATAAGTTTACTTCCCAAGTCAGGGGTTAGCGCATGCCCCGAGTGTAGGAGGCAGAGGAGTCTGGGCTTCCCTCAGGGTACCTGGGGGCTGGCTCAGCCCTGTCACCAAACAGGAAGAGTCTGGAAGCCAGGAGTGCATCTGGAGCTCTGTGCCTGCGCGCTCACGGACTACCCGCACACGCACACACTCAGACAAGTACACAGTTAATCCAAGAAACAAAGCTTCATTTTGTATCCACTGCAGCCAGAAGGCTTCACTTGGGAAACCTAGTTTTAGCTGATAAAAAAGAATGGGATTATCTGGATACTTACATTCAAAACCCACACAACCAAAAACAACTGCAACAACAAAAACAAACCACACCCACTCTGGAGTAGTGTTCTGTGGGAAAAGTTGAGGAGGACTTGGACTTCATTTTTATACCTTCCTGAGAGGCACATGACAGGAAGCTATTCCTGTACTATGCTAAGCCTGAACTCAACAAGTGGAGGTAACGGGTGAGGCGGAGTGGGAGGAGTGGCAGCAAGGCAGGCCCTGCCTCCTGGGACAAGCCACAAGTGACCAGCGTGGGTTTTGCAAGCAGAACTCCTAGGAACAAAGCCCTAAAGAGCGGCGACAAGGACC
The DNA here is from genome assembly GCF_054177405.1 of Leptonychotes weddellii. Lineage (NCBI taxonomy): Eukaryota > Metazoa > Chordata > Mammalia > Carnivora > Phocidae > Leptonychotes > Leptonychotes weddellii. The sequence continues at coordinate 89,876,456 of NC_138378.1, forward strand.
TGATCGCTCTAGGGCTCTAGGACCCCTTCACTGACAGGCTCTGACTGGTGGAGGGTGGCTCACAGCTCTGTTCTCGTATTTCAGGCTGCAACTTAGGATACATTTCAGAGAGAAAAGAACCTTTCCCTCCAACACCCTTTGTCTAGGAAAAACACTAGCCCAAAGTGTGAGTCCAGAAGAATGGAGGAGAACCAACAGCAGTGATGGCTGATATTTTTGGAGCATTTACCACTTGTCCTTAGCTCATTTCATCCTCCTGCCTGTTCTGACTAGTGAAGAGACTCATGGTACCAGAGAGGAAACTGATGTCCTGAGTTACCCATGGCCCCCAGGGCTCCCCAGACACCAGTCAGGTGGGACATGAAGCCCAGCTTGCTGACTACCCAGCCCCCCTGTTAACATTTTCATCCCAGTCCCAAGAAACTCCTGTGGTGAACCTACTTTTTTCCATCTTTTATAATCATTAACCTTCTACTGAGATGCATACCAACCCAGAGCCATGTGCTTTGGGTAAGATTAAACTAGTGACAATGGGCCAAAGTCAAGGCACTCAGGGTCACAACTAACAGGGTATCAGGCAACCTGCCTCTGGCAAGGAGTTGCTATCTCTGTTTTAACATGAAAAATCAGCTTTTGACCTTTTTTTCCCTCTAGTTGGAATAGTTAAGAAAATATAAAATGTCAATATTGCTCTGTTGGGTTAATATAGTCCCCAAATCTATCTTCTTTCAATGCCCTAAGTTTCCTAGTAATGAAATCACTTTGGCATCACGGCAAAATATAAGACTGTTTTGCAGCAATTCTGTGTCTGGGTGAGCCAACAGGAGCAGAGAAGGGGGAGGAGCACATGGTGAGACCCACAGAGGCCTGGCCCTCTGATACCATCCAGATACTGAGCATCTGACATGGGTGAAGCACTGCAGCCAGAAGGCTTCACTTGGAAAACCTAGTTTTAGCTGGTAAAAAGGAAAGGGATTATCTGGATGCTTACATTCAAAACCAACAAAACCAAAACAAATGCAACAACAAAAACAAACCACACACCATCAGGTAGTGAAAAGTGTTCTGAGGAAATTAAATTCAATGGAGAGAGAGAGAGAGAGTGTGTGTGTGTAACTCTGGTTGGTGTGGGAGGGAAGCCCTCTTCCAGGGCATCTGAGCTGAAACCCAAGACGGAGCCAGCATGCAGAGATCTTGGGGAAAAGATTCCAGCCAGAGGGAATATCCACTGCAGATGAGCTAGACAGACACTTGTGGCTGGAGCAGTGTGAACATGAAACAAGTGGAAATGGGGCAAAGGGGGTGGGAGGCTCTTCACACCTTTGCAAACCCTGGGGGGAGTGGGAAGCCGCTGGAGAATTTTAAACAAGGAGACAACACCATCCAATTCTTTACAATTTCATCCTGGCTATTATGTAGGAAGCCATGGTTACACCTATGTGTTCATTTATAGGTAGGGGGGATCCGATACCCTGGCTCAGTTTTTCTATCCGGTAACATGTTCCCAGTTCATGGACATCTAAAGATTCCACCTGTTCATAACCAGCTCTTACTGGTAACTCACTGGCCCTGCTCCTCAGATTATCTGAAAATTATTTCTAAAAATAAAACTGAAAAATTATTGTTAATTTTGAACATAACTGTGTTCCAGTTGTCACTTTAAAAAAGGGGATCGGAATGACTTTTTAAAAACTATTTATTTTTAAAATGTGCCCTGCTTACTTCCAAAAAGCATTTGAGGCCATTGTCATAAAGCTTGTAAACAACAGAACTTCAAGTTCTCTCGGGGAAAATATTTACAATATATTGTAACATGCGTTCTGGCATTCCATAAGCTTGGGAGGGAAACACTAACATTGAAGGGTTTTAAAAGCCCAATTTGGGGGCGCCTGGGTGGCTCAGTTGTTAAGTGTCTGCCTTCAGCTCAGGTCATGATCCCAGGGTCCTAGGAAGGAGCCCCGCATCGGGCTCTGCTGGGTGGGAAGCCTACTTCTCCCTCTCCCACTCCCTCTGCTTGTGTTCCCTCTCTCGCTGTGTCTCTCTCTGTCAAATAAATAAAATCTTAAAAAAAAAAAAAAAGCCCAATTTGTTCTAAGGATTGAGTTCGGCTACACATACTGTTTCATGATGGACTAAGTCCTTCACTTTTATATTTCTCCTCCTCTATCCTCTCCCTGGCCCTCTAGAGAGCCGCCCTTTGCCTGGTTTCACTGCTCACTGGCTCCCCCATCCAGAGACTGAGCAGAAAAGGACAGATTGGAAAGTCTGATGACACTAGTTCAGCAGTTTCAGTTCTGTGTGTGTGTGTGTTTCTTTGTGGGATGGTGTTTGTGTGTATGCATCTGTGTGTGTGTGTTTGGGGTTCTGGGTTAAAGTGAGATGTAAATTTTAATTAGGTTTATCCATTCCTCTCCATTGTATACAAACACATCCCTCACGTTGACGCTCTTTCTCTCTCCCTCTCTCTCTAAAATCTTAAAACTGGACAAAGGGTCTAATTTCCATTTTTAGTCTCTACCCATAACATTCTTACTTCTGTTCTAATTCTGCCAGTGAGAATCCCATCCTTTAAGCTTTCACAAGGTAAGATGTAACACTGTCAGACATCTCACTGGCGAATTCAAGATAAAAGGCAAAAGGTAAGGTGCCTGGGTGGCTCATTCGATTAAGGGTCGGACTCTTGATTTTGGCTCAGGTCATGATCTCAGGGTCATGAGATGGGGCCCCGCATTGGGGTGGGCATGGAGCCTATTTAAGATTCTCTCTCTTGGGGCACCTGGGTGGCTCAGTCAGTTAAGTGTCTGCCTTCAGGTCAGGCCATGATCCCGGGAGTCCCAGGATCAAGCCCCCATCAGGCTCTTCGCTCAGTGGGGAGTATGCTTCTCCCTCTGCCTCTCTCACTCTTTCTCTCAAATAAATAAATAAAATCTTAAAAAAAAATTCTTTCTCTCCCCTCCCTCTGCCCCACCCCCCAGCTCTCTCTCTCTTTTTCTTTAAAAAAAAAAAAAAAGGCAAAACGTCGAAGAAAAAGTGGAGAAATTTTTCATTTTTCCTGCTGGGTGGGTTTTAGCGAACTTTTATGATTATCTGACTAAAGCTAATTGCTACAAAAGGTTTTTGATAATGTTTTTTTAAAAATTTAGAGAAACACACCATTTTTAAATATCTTATAAGCACCAAAACAATCGTTTCGGTTGCTTTTCTCCTAATTTTCACCACATTCACTACCTCCAAGACTATTTATGGTCAGTCCTCAGTAGTAGCAAAATAGAATGGGTTTGCAGCAGATTATAAAAAACGGGATCTGGCAGAAATGCTGAAGAATTTTTTAGGGTTTGGTGGGGGTGGAGAATGGAACTGTTTCAGTTCTTTGATTGCTTTTGGCTTTTGATGTTTGCTTCAAATTGCTATGTGGCCCCAAATTATAAATTGCTATGTAATTTAATATGTAACAAGAGGGTTCACTGTTTAAGAATTTTTTGAGCAACTGAGCTTTCAAAGGAAAACCTCAAAGGAAAACATTTTAAGTAAATTCCTTAACTATAAATTGAACTTTCCAGGTATTCTTAAAAAATATCTTTGACTGTAATTAGGTAAAAGCTATTCAGCCATGTTCACCGTCAAGAGACAAAAACCACATGCTGAATGGAAATAGAAAACTTTTAACTAAGAAAAAATGCCAGGGATGTGTTTATTCAAAATATCCCCCCTCCATTTCTTTTTCTTTTTGGCAAAGGCTGGTTAAGTTTCTCCCAGCTTCCTCAAGAAATGCATCAGCGATCAAACTTAAAACTTGTTAATTACTTAGCCTCCGAACAGGCTGTTGACGCAGAATGGAACCCGCCTTACCTTGCCTCCACTTATCAATCTAGAACCTTATATTGGAATGTGACCGAATCGGGACAAACCTAGATGCTGTCCAAGCACATTAGATTCTGTTCAGCAATAACAGGGATTAAAAGAATGCTTCCCCTGTGTCCAGGGTCCCCACATTCACAGGGTGTCCCTGCAAAGAGGTACTAACATTACCTATAAGAGCCCAGTGGGAGCAGACTGGACGGCTGTCCCTCCCTGGCGGACTCCCGTCCTTGGTCGATCGCAGCACCAGGAATGTGACCCCAACTCCCCAGCCTGTTCGTCTCCCGGCACCGGTCCCTCGGGAGATGGGGCCCGCGGCTGCCAGAACTACTGCCAGAGCCGGGGTCCAACCACGCAACGATGTCTAGAGGGAGGTTTTCAGCGCATTCCGGAGCAGACCTGCGACCAACATTCCTCTGGAGCGAAAACTTCGGAACCTGCAGCGGGCCGGGCGGAGCTCGATTTCCTCCTCTGAGGTAAGGGGGAGCCCTCGGTGCCCACTCCTACCCGACTCCACCGGGACTCGCATCCACGACCCATACTGGGTGCTCTGTCAGTGGGCTGGGTGGGGGCCCCTGCGCTCCACTTGCTGGCATGCCTGGGGCGTGCGGAGGTGTTTGCAAACTTGCCCAGCAGCCAGGCGCGCCCCCTCCCGCGAACTCCGAGGCGCGAGCCCCCGGCCCCCAGCGCCTGGCCCAGGGCCCCGCGCCCTCACCTCCGCTCCAGAACGCTGGGAGGAAGAACCACAGCAGTAGCCGCAGCAGGGCCCGCCCCATCCCGGGGCCGCGCGTCTGGAAATTTTCTCCCGATCGACGGACAGACGGACGTCCCAAACCTGGCCAGTCCTGGGTCAAGCGTGCTAGCAAAGCTGCCTAGGGCCTGCGGCCGGGCAGCTAGCGCCGAAGTGCCGGGCCGACCCGGGGGCAGGAGGCGCCTAGGGCCGAAAGGGGCGGGTCGGGGGCCGAGTCCGAGCGGACCCGAGCCAGTTGGGGTGGGGAGGGGGCGGGAAGGAGGGCGGAGAGGCGCGCAGCCAAGGGGAAGGAACCCGGGCTGGACAGCAGGGGCGGGGAGGGGCGGGCCATGGGCCGAGCTTGGGCGGCCCGGGATGGGGGCGGGGGGGTGGAGAGAAAGGGAGGGGACTGAAAAAGAGGGGAGGGGCGGGCGGAGGTGAGGAGGAGAAAGAGCCGTGGCCCCTGGGCGGGCCCGGAGTCCAACACGTGTAGGTGGGAGAGAGAGAGAGGGAGAGAGAGAGAGAAAGAAATATGTTGGTGGGGAGTGGAGGGCTCCCGAGGCCTCAGCCAGACCCAAGAGGAGGGTCCAGCACCTTGCGGCCGCGGCGATCCCGCAGTCCAGACGTGCAAGACACAGAAAACCCTGGCGGCAACGTTCCCAGAGGCGAAGGCCACTGTGGCACCGCTTCCCACTGAGCGCCCCCTGGGTACCTGGCCAAAGGTGTGAGACCCGGCCCTGGCGTCGAGGAGCGCACTGCCTCCGGGATGAACCCTTTACTGCGCCCCCGTGAGGAGTCAAAGAGAGATGAGGCTCAGGGAGGGAGGTGAACATCAAGGAAAAAGTGCACAGCAGGAGTGGAAAAGCAGCTGGAAGCTATAAAGTGTGGAGGGGCCAAGAGGGCAGCAGCAGAGAAAGCTCATTATAAAAGAAATCAAGCCACTTTTACTAATAATTGCAACAGGAGCTTACACTTATATGTTTTCTTAAAGGAATCATTTTTAGGATTATTTTATCTTTAAAGATTTATTTATTTATTTGAGAGAGGGGGAAGGGCAGCAGGAGAGGGAAGAGAGAATCTTAAGCAGACTGCGTGCTGAGACCCCCAGCCTGATGGCTCCATCCCATGGCCCTGAGATCACGATCTGAGCTGAAACCAAGAATGGGAGGCTTAACTGACTGTGCCACCCTGGTGCCCCAAGATTATTTTAATGTGATTCTTTTTGACAACATGAGCCAGATCATTGTCATTTCTCTGCTCAAAACTCTACAGTGTTTCCTTTTTTTTTATTTAAAGATTTTTTTTTTATTCATTTGACACAGAGAGACACAGCGAGAGAGGGAACACAAGCAGGGGGAGTCGGAGAGGGAGAAGCAGGCTTCCCGCGGAGCAGGGAGCCCAATGCGGGGCTTGATTCCAGGACCCTGGGATCACTACTGAAGGCAGATGCTCAAGGACTGAGCTACCTAGGCGCCCCAGTGTTTCCGTTCTTGCTGCATAAAGGCCAAAGGCCTACAAAGTCCTAGGGGACCTGGGCCCCTATCCTCTCTGATCTCATCTCCTTGCTCCATTTCCATTTATGCTGGTTTCCTGTCAGTCATTGAACCTTAGGCTGGCTGGCCTCTTTGGGTAGATTTGGTTATAAAGAGACAACCAACCCAAATGGATTTAGACAGGTTATTATTTATACTGACAGCAAAAGCAAAATCAGCATGGTGTCAGCTCCTTGTGTCCCCAGCCCCAGAGGAGGGCACCAGATCAGAGGGGCCAGATGTACACACTTGAGCAGTGGGTGCTCTGCTGCTGAGCAGCCAACTCTCATCTATTGCCAAGCATTTTTATGGACTTAGACTGGAGCCTGAAGTTGTTCCTACAGGGGAGGGGGAGGCATGGAGCGAAGGAGATGGAAAGTCCTGTGCTCAACTAGACTATGGAGAAGGAAGAAAAACGGGCTTGCTGCAATCGCCCGCAAGATAGGGATAGGAAACTGCTCACCAGGCTTACCTTCTCTTGTTCTGGGAGGAATCATACAGCAATCTGTCAAGACTTGGGTAAGACTACAATCAAGCCCTGCCTACATGCCTATGTGGAGATGTGCAAGGTCACCAGGGCATCTCAGCAGGGTCGTTCTAGAATTTTCTTGCTGTGGCTCATATATACTAGACACTCTGCCACCGCAGGGTATTACACCAACTGTTTGCTCGGAATGCTCTTCCTCCAGACTCACACCCTCTTGGTTAACTCTACTCCTTCAAGTTTGCTCAAACCTCTCTTTCTTGATGAGGCCTACCTTGCATAAAACAGTTCAGTTCCAATGATCTATTTCTATGTGACATATCACCCCAAACATAGTGGAGATAAAACAACAACCATATATTAGAGTCATGGATTCTGTGGGTCAGAGATTTGGACAGAATGCAGGGAGACAGTTTATCTTTGCTCTCCCATCTCTGCTGGGATCTTAGCCTCAAATGGCTGGGGACTAGAATCATCTAGAACAGGGGTCAGCAAACTACAGCCTGCCAACCTATCACCTGTTTTTGCAAATAAGGGTTATTGGAATAGAGCCATTTGTGGTGCTTTTGTGCTATGACAGCAGAGTTGAGTAGCTGTGACAGAGATCATACGACCTTGTGATCTGGCCCTTTAAGAAAAACTTGGCCAACCTCTGATCTAAAGGTTTGTGCTGGGATTTGCACTGGGATGACCTGAAGGCTAGGGCTGCAGACCAGAGCACTTAATGAGGCTTCTCCATGGTGGCCTCAGTGCAGTTGGAAGTCTTGCATGGTGGTTTGGGCCTCCAAGAGCAGGCATTCATTCTGGTGAACAAGGTAGAAGTTGTAGGGCCTTTTAAGACCTATAGCCTCAGAGGTCACCTAGCTCTACTTCACCAGATTCTCTTGGTGTAAGCAGTTACAACCCCACTCTCACAGGGACAAGCCATAGACCCCCACCTTCACCTCTCGATGATGGAAGTGTCAAAGAATTTGCAGCTATCTTTTATTACTTCCACAAAGAGGAAAACATAGCTAAAATGTGGGATATCAGCTCTACTGTATTAATTTCACACATACCATGCATCTAAATGACATTGGAATTTATCTTTTTTATATATTTGGGTTTTTAAATTTAAATTCAATTAATTAACATAGAGTATATTATTAGTTTCAGAGGTGGAGTTCAGTGATTCATCAGTATTATATAACACCCAGTGCTCATTACATCACATGCCCTCCTTAATGTCCATCACCCAGTTACCCCATCCCCCACCCAACTCCCCTCCAGCAACCCTCAGTTTGTTTCCTATGTTTAAGAGTCTTTTATGGGGGTGCCTGAGTGGCTCAGTCAGTTAAACATCTTCCTTTGGCTCAGGTCATGATCCCAGTGTCCTGGGATCGAGCCCCACCTTGGTCTCCCTGCTCAGCGGGGAGCCTGCTTCTCCCTCTCCCTCTGCCTGCCACTCCCCCTGCTTGTGCTCTCTCTCTCTCTGTCAAATAAATAAATAAAATCTTAAAAAAAAAATAGAGTCTCTTTTGGTTTGTCTCCCTCCCTTATTTCATCTTGTTATATTTTTCCCTCTCTTCCCCTATGTTTTGTTTCTTAAATTCCACATATGAGTGAGATCATATAATTGTCTTTCCCTGATTGACTTATTTCACTTAGCATGATACCCTCTAGTTCCATCCATGTCATTGCAAATGGCAAGATTTCATTTTTTTTTTTTAAAGATTTTATTTATTTGACAGAGAGACACAGCGAGAGAGGGAACACAAGCAGGGGGAGTGGGAGAGGGAGAAGCAGGCTTCCCACTGAGCAGGGAGCCCGACGTGGGGCTCGACCCCAGGACTCTGGGATCATGACCTGAGCCGAAGGCAGACGCTTAATGACTGAGCCACCCAGGTGCCCCAAGATTTCATTTCTTTTGATGGCTGAGTAGTATTCCATTGTATATATACCACATCTTATTTATCCATTCATCTGTCCATGGACATATGGGCTCTTTCCATAGTTTGGCTATTGTGGACATTGCTGCTATAAACATTGGGGTGCAGGTGCCCCTTTAAATCAATATGTTTGTATCCTTTGGATAAATACCTAGTAGTGCAATTGCTGGGTCGTAGGGTAGCTCTATGTTCAACTTTTTGAGGAACCTCCATACTGTTTTCCAGAGTGGCTGCACCAGCTTGCATTCCCACCAACAGTGTAAGAAGGTTCCCCTTTCTCCGTATCCTCACCAACATCTGTTGTTTCCTGACTTGTTGATTTTAGCCATTCTGACTGGTGTGAGGTGGTATCTCATTGTGGTTTTGATTTGTATTTCCCTGATGCCGAGTGATGTTGAGCATTTTTTCATGTGTCTGTCGGCCATTTGGATGTCTTCTTTGCAGAAATGTCTGTTCATGCCTTCTGCCCATTTCTTGATTGGATTATTTGTTCTTTGGGTGTTGAGTTTGATAAATTCTTTATAGATTTTGGATACTAGCTCTTTATCTGATAAGACGTTGGCAAATATCTTCTCCCATTCTGTAGGTTGTCTGTTGGTTTTGTCGACTGTTTCCTTTGCTGTGCAAAAGCTTTTTATCTTGATGAAGTCCAAATAGTTCATTTTTGCCCTTGCTTCCCTTGCCTTTGGAGATGTTTCTAGGAAGAAGTTGCTGCGGCCGAGGTCACAGAGGTTGCTGCCTGTGTTCTCATCTAGGATTTTGATGGATTCCTGACTCACAGTTAGGTCTTGCATCCACTTTGAGTCTATTTTTGTGTATGATGTAAGAAAATGGTAACCAGTTTCATTCTTTTGCATGTGGCTATCCAATTTTCCCAACACCATTTGTTGAAGAGACTGCCTTTTTTTCCATTGGATATTCTTTCTTGCTTTGTCGAAGATTAGTTGACCATAGATTTGAGGGTCCATTTCTGGGTTCTCTGTTCTGTTCCATTGATCTACGTGTCTGTTTTTGTGCCAGTACCATACTGTCTTGATGATTACAGCTTTGTAATAGAGCTTGAAGTCTGGAATTGTGATGCCACCAGCTTTGGTTTTCTTTTTTGACATTCCTTTGGCTATTCAGGGTCTTTTCTGGTTCCATACAAATTTTAGGATTATTTGTTCCAGCTCTGTGAAAAAAGTTGATAGTATTTTGATAGGGATTGCTTTGAATGTGTAGATTGCTCTAGGTAGCATCGACATTTAACAATATTTGTTCTTGGATTCCATGAGCATGGAACGTTTTTCCATTTCTTTGTGTCTTCCTCAATTTCTTTCATGAGTATTCTATGGCTTTTCTGGGTACAGAGCCTTTGCCTCTTTATTTAGGTTTATTCCTAGGTATCTTGTGGGTTTTGGTGCAATTGTAAATGGGATTGATTCCTTAATTTCTCTTACCTCTGTCTCATTGTTAGTGTATAGAAATGCAACTAATTTCTTTGCATTGGTTTTATATCCTGCCACATTGCTGAATTCCTGTATGAGTTTTAGCAATTATGGGGTGGAGTCTTACGGGTTTTCCACATAAAGTATCATGTCATCTGTGAAGAGTGAGAGTTTGACTTCTTCTTTGCCAATTTGAATGTCTTTTATTTCTTTCTTTTGTCCAGTTGCTGAGGCTAGGACTTCTAGTACTATGTAGGCCACCTAATATAGTATTTACACACCTGGCGTGGCCTTAGGATACTCTGAATGAGGGTGTACTGAGAAATGGCTTCATCCCTCTTTCAGTGCCAGAGAGCCATTCATTCATTCACCATTCCACAGACATTGACTGAGCATGTGCTCAATTCCAAGTATAATATCAACACCTGGGACATATGCACAGCACCTCCCTCAGGAAGCCTGTCCCATGGACCCTCATGCTAGTCATAGCTTGGACTCACTCACTCAGCAGCCATTCACGGTCTTTCAGTCATGGCACCCTGGATTTCCTTAGCAAAACCATGGCTCCCACACTCACATTCCCTCCTGTCTCTGAGCCCTGAGGTGGGGTTCTCCTTCCTGCCTTAAGACCATTCCCTGTCCCTCCTCTCTAAAGTCTGTGGCTTTGATCGTTATGTTACCAGCCCTGCTTGCTGCAGTTATCTACAGACCCCTGGGGCTCTCTCTCTCATTCTTTGAAGATTTCAGTACTTGCACCAGTCACTCCTTCACAGTATCCTTATAGTAATTCTTGGTGGTTTCAATACCATATAATGACTTTCCAACACTACATATTCTAAGCTCCTTGACTTCTTGTCCTCCATTCAGTGTGCTGAGCAACATGTTGTATATGTAAGTGCTAAGTTCTTGAAATTTGCTGGGGAACTGGTTGGTGCCAATAAAAGAGTCAACTCAGAATGCCCCATATCTTTTTTTTTTTTTTTTAGAGAGAGTAAGAGCACAAGTGCCCAGGAGTAGTGGGGGGAGGGGCAGAGGGAGAGAGACAATCTCAAGTAGACTCCATGCTGAGCACGGCACACAATGTGGGGCTTGATCTCATGACCATGAGATCATGACTTGAGTTGAAAGCAAGAGGTGGATGCTTAACTGACTAAGCCACCCAGGCGACCCAATGCCCCATATCTTAAGGAAAGCACCAGCATCAGGGCACCTCGGTGGCTCAGTCAATTAAGCATCTGCCTTTGGCTCAGGTCATGATCCCGGGGTCCTGGGATTGAGGACTCCCCCTGCTTGTGCTCTCTCTGTCAAATAAATAAATAAAATCTTTTAAAAAAAGAAAGAAAGAAAGAAAAGAAAGCACAGCATCTTGTAGTTTCTTGGGCAACAAAGATGTTGCATGGAAGGGTCTCCATTCAGTGAGCTGAACAACATACCGGGAGTACAATGCATAGATCTTGAGGGACTATGTTATAGGGAAGGTAATCCACTAGGAATCTAACACAAGTGTGCCATTGCACTTGTATAACTGCTAAGTGGCAGTTACACAGAAATCCATTGCTAAAGAAGACTCACCAGATCCAAATCCTACAGTTTGTTACAAAAAGAGAATATGGATGGAAACAACAATAAAATAAGAATATGCATCATAGTTAAAGGTTATTTCATGGTAAGGGGGCCAGAGTGGTCAGGTACAGGATCCTTTGTCCTCCCTTCTGTAAGGCATGTGGCCAGATGCACTTTCTCTTTTGGATCAGGAACCACCTGGAACACCTTGGAAACAGGGAGCCCCAAATAGAGGCTCAGCTGGGGATTCTTATATTTTTGCTGGTTATCTAGACATATTTCCAAGGCATAACCAGCTTCAACAGCAGAGCCCTTTGGGTGTCTCGCTGAGACCGGGTGCAAATCATCTGTCTCACTGTTTTCAATAAACAAGGCTGACAAGCTGGTACAAATCTCCTTGAACCTCTACAAACCCATGATTACAAAGCAACATTATTAATCAGTATGCTTCATGCCCTGACCAGGAATCAGTGCCATGCAGGAACTTTAGCAAAATAGGTCAAGCTAATTCCAGGCCCTCATGGTACAATAGCTTTTGTAGTCGTTGCAAAATGAAATGGTACAAGTAAAAGTTTAATTCAGCACAGTGATTATTATAGTGAAATAAAGGCATTTCCTTTCATGGTTTTGGGAACTCTTTTGCGAGAAAATCCATTCACTAGACTGAAAAACTTACTGAAAGTAAAATTGTCTAGCTCAGAAAAGGGATAGTACTATTTAAAGATGCCCCTCAGTGTATTGAACAATTGTATAAAACAATTGTTGGGCTTTCATAGTTTGTTGGGGAAGTGATGTTGTGCATGTCAAAGGATCCATTGGGTGTCCTGGGAAGAGTGGAAGTACAAGTATTCACATGTTCCAATTTGTTATAAAAATGAGATGTGTATGTTTTCACCATGGTGAGAAAAAGTGGAAGTACTTTTGTCTGGCATTTGTAATTTGTTATGGGGCCGAGAGAATTCTGGAATGACACTTCATTCAGCCAGCAGGCTGAATTACATAGTGGAAAGCCAAGTGCCCAGTTCTTGAATTTTTGGGGGTATGATAATGGGGCATTTAAGATACCTCATTCTATGTGCTGAACAACAGATTGGAAATTGTCCAGCTCGTGTATCTGCACGTGTTTGCATGGCTGTGGTGGGGGTGGGGAGGGCAAATTCAGATTGTGTGTTTAAAAGGCTCAAATCACAGTCAGCAACATACAGGAAGTACAAGTATTGGAGTCAACAACAGTCAACAACATATGGGAAAGTACAAGTATTGGAGCATATAAGTGACTGCATTTGGAGGGGTAAATGACAAACTGGAAGGACCAGTGTCCAACTTGCAGCTTTTGGAAACCTGAGATGGTGTTGATAAGATATTCCTTCACCATGCTGAACAACATCTGGGATGTGCAAATATCTAGACGTTAGGATTCACCGAGGCACTGAGATGGTGCTTAGCAGAGTCTCAGATCAGCATAAAACATTCTGGATGTACAAATGTCCAACACTTGAAGACTGGGGGACATTGAGATGGTGGATGTAGGGGATTATTCAGCATGCTACAGAACATAGCAGAAGCACAGAAATTTAGATTTTGTAGTTTAATGGGAAACTGAACTGATGCTTGTAAGCAACTCCATTTAGCTTCTTGAACAAAAATACTAGTAGCCGAAGTATTTTGCCTTTGTAGTTGTAGGGGAATTGAGATAGTTCATGTAAAAGACTCCATTTTGCTTGCCAAAACCATTCTTTAAATAAGAAGTTTCTAAGTCTTATAGTTTGTTGGCGGAATGGGGACAGTAAGGATATGAGATTGCATTTGCTGAACCACATACTGAAATTACAGGGGTCTTGTTTTGGTGGTTTCTCAGGAGAGGCTGCTGTCTGGTGATCTGCCAGGTAGCAGACAATAGAAAATCTGATTGATAATAGTTTTTGATTGTCTGTTTGGAAACTTGTATTTCTGTCATCTCCTTGCATTCTCTGTGCTCTTTGATGTGTTTGCTTGCCACTAAGAGTGCAAAGATTGTGTGTATGTGCACACGTGTGTGTGCTGGAGCTGCTGGACTGGTGTTTTTAAATTTAATATTTCCTTTTGACCCTTGGTTGATGTTGTAAAACCTAAGCTTGTAGTTCTTTTTGTATGGGTGAACATTTTAAAAGGGAGTACAAAAGGGGCACCTCGGTGGTTCAGTCAGTTAAACGTCCGACTCTTGGTTTTGGCTCAGGTCGTGACCTCATGGTCGTGGAATCAAACCCTATGTTGGGCTCCATGCTCAGTGTGGAGTCTGAGGTTCTCTCTCCCTCTCCCTCTGCCCCTGCTGATCCTTCTCTCTTTCTCTCTCTCTGAAATAAGTAAATGAATCTTTAAAAGGTAGTACAAGAGAGAAAAAATATTTCCTCACAAAAGATAATCATCTTTTACAAAGGCTTGCTTGTCAATAACCCTTTCTGTATCTCTTTCTTTCAATTTGAGGGGAAAGCTCCATGTGCAACAATAAAGGGTTATTAAATCTTAAAAGCTATGCCCCTTACTTCAGCCACAATCTGCCCAGACAAGCTTTACAGCTAAGGACATGTAACAAAATAGTTAAGAGTTAATCCAGCTATTAACTCCTCTTTAGGGTCCCCTCTTGCCTGAGAACCTTGCCAGGTCTTCTGGAAGGAACATCAAAAGAACCACAGTCGAGGACTGTAGCATAGATACAGAATAGACTGACATTGACAACATAAACTGCTGTCAACCTGTACTAAAGGACTGGGGTAGGATTTGCAGAGTCTTTAGTCTAGAAGCAGACAAATGCTACAAAACCTACTTTAGATTTAATTATGGGTAATATTCTACTTTTAGTGAGCATATCGAAAATCTTTTTCCTTCATCTCTAACCATCAATTTTACTGCCATACTTGTTCAAACTGGAATGAGACGTCCTTTAAATAGTATCTTGTACTAACTGACCCCTTGGAATTTGGAATAAGCAATCCCATAGAGTATAAAGTAGGTCATAAGCTAACAATGAAAACATATAATAAAGATTATGTTATGATTAATGATATATCTTGGTTAGTCTTATCTACAAAACTGCTCAGAATAATGGTAACATTGGTTAAATATTATACAAAGTGTGTTTACCCAGTTCTCTTCTTTCATAACTATAATTTTTTTCCCCACAGCTTCAATAAGAATCTGTTTTCTTTTTTTACCAGGTTATAATTGGATAAATCAATTTGCAACCATGATCATGATGAAGATGTCATTTAAGTATGATAAGAGCTTTATCAAAGAACAAGGTGGTATGTTTCCTTTTTTTTTTTTTTTTGAGTTTTGAGACTTCTTTATATATTCTGGTTAAAAACTATCTGTCAATAATGTGACTTACAAAATTATTTTCCTATCTATGGCTTGGCTTTTCTTTATCTTAACAATGTCTTCAGCAGAGCAAAAAGTGTTAATTTTGATGAGGTTTAGTTCACTTTTTTTTTTTTCTTTTTTGGATTGTGCTTTTGGTGTCTTATATAAGAACTTTTTAAAAAAAAACCACAGCTTTATATTTCAAAACACAGATATATTTCACATAGCATAACATTCTCCCTTTTAAACTACATAATTCAGCAGTTCTTAGTATATTTACAGACTTGTGCAACCATCACTGTTTTAGAGCATTTCATCACTCCAAAAAGAAACCCCATACCTATTAGCAGTCATTTTCTGCATCCCCATCCCCACCCTCTGTCCCAACCTCCAGCCCCTGGCAACCACTAATTTACTTCTGTCTCTGTAGCTCTGCCTATTCCAGGCCTTTTGTATAAATGGAATTATACAATATGTGGCCATTAGTGACTGGATGCTTTTATTAAGCATCATATTTTCAAGATTCATTCATGTTGTAGCATGTATCAATACTTCATTCCCTTTTGTAACTGAATAATATTCCATTGCATGCATATGCCACAT
Organism: Leptonychotes weddellii; assembly: GCF_054177405.1. NCBI lineage: Eukaryota > Metazoa > Chordata > Mammalia > Carnivora > Phocidae > Leptonychotes > Leptonychotes weddellii. The sequence goes on from NC_138378.1 coordinate 89,891,920, forward strand.
TTTGTTTGTCCAGTCATCAGCTGATGGCCATTTGGGTTACTTCCACTTCCTGGCTATTAGGAATAATGCTGTTACGGACATTCATGTAGAAGTGTTTGTGTGAGCATATGTTTTCAGTTCTCTTGGGTATATACCTGGGAGGAGAATTGCTGGGTCATATGGTAACTCCAAGTTTAAATTTTTTGAAGATCTGTCAAACTGTCTTACCAAGTGGCTGCACCATTTTGCATTCCCATCAGTAATGTAGGAGGGTTCCAATATTTCCACATTCTCTTCAACATTTGTTATTGTACAATTTTGGGTTACAGCCATCCTACTGGGTGTGAAGTGGTAACTCACTGTGGTTTTGATTTGCATTTCCTTGATGACTAATGATACTGATCATCTTTTCATGTCCATTTTTTGGGTCCATTTGTTTATCTTCTTTGGAGAAATGTCTATTCAAGTCCTTTGCCCATTTTTAAATTGGGTTGTCTTTTTATGTTGAGTTATAAGAGTTCTTTCCATATTCTAGATAATAAATGCTGATGTATGACTTGCAAACATTTCCTCCCATTCTGTGGCTTGTCTTTATACTTTCTTGATAGTATCCTTTGATACACAAAATCATAAAAATTTTTATGAAGTCAAACTTATTAATTTTTTTTCATTCCTTGAGCTTTTGGTGCCATATCTAAGAAATCATTGTCTAATCGAAGGTCACAAAAATATACACCTATGTTGTGTTCTTCTGAGTGTCTTATGGTTTTACTCTTACATTTAAGTTTTTGATCCATTTTGAAAAACTAGTATAAGGTACAAATCAAGTTTCTCTCTCTCTCTCTCTTTTTTTTTTGCATATGGATATCTAATTCTTCTGGCACTAATTGGCAAAAAGACTATCTTTCCTCCATTGAATTGTTTTGCAACTTCGTAAAAAAAAAAAAAAAATCAATTGGCTCCACTCCTTAAATGAAGACTGCACATATTGTCTTCCTTCCAAAGAGTACAATATGGAAAGGGGGAACAGTACTTTTAAAGTATATAAAGTAATAAGTTACAAATAGTACTTTGGCCAGGGGGCCACAGTTAAAATCAACACTAAGTCATGTGGTTGGTGTACATATGATGGGATGATATGGCACTTTATCTCTATAATCTTCCTTCCCCCAATCCATATCCCCAGTCTAATCAGAAGAAATACATCAGACAAATTCCAGTTGAAGAATATTATACAAGATACCTGACCAGCATTCCTCAGAACTGTCAAGGTTGTTACAAACAAGAGGAGGCTAAGGAAACACAGCGACTTAAATGTAATGTTGTATCCTGAATGGGATTCTGGAACAGAAAAAGGACTTTAGGTAATAACTAATGAAATCTGAATAAAGCATGGTTTTAAATTAATAATGTATTGATATTGGTTCATTAATTTTCATAAATGTACCCACCTTACATTTAATAAATGTAAAATATTAATCATAGAGGAAACTGAGTGTGGAATCTATGGGAACTCTCTGAACTATCTTTGTATTTTTCTGATAAACTGTTCGAAAAAATAAAATTGATTTAAAAATATCAATTGCCTTTATTTGTGTGTATCTGTTTCTCAACTCTACCTGTCCCATGGATCTGTGTATCTAAATTTTCCCGTATAACCCACTCTCTCTTTTTTTCAGCTTTATTGAGAGGCATAGTTGACAACTACAATTGTAATATATTTAAAGTGTATGACATGATGATTTGATATATACATTGTGAGAGGATTCTCTCCACCAAGTTAATTAACACATCTATCACCTCACTGATTTCCTTTTTTTTTTTTAAGTGTTCTCTCCACTACTGTCCTTTTGACCAATGTAAGTCATATGGGCAAGGCCATCGTCAAAGTAGAAAGGGACTACAAAGTTACATGGCAAAGCTTATGGATATAGGGCGGCCATTAATTAGGGCCCTTAATGCAGTCAGTCTACCATGGATCTGAAGCCATTCTGACTCCTAACACTTTTTGTAGAAGATCTGTTTTATCTCTTCAAAAATGTATCTGAAATTCAGAGATTAGAGTTGGTGTACATCTATTCTCATTCACCGTTGGGCACTTGGTGGGTACTTTCAATAAGTAAATCAGGTCTTATAGTTCTGGACAATTTTGCTGGTTTTATTGATTCTGTGCCCTCTCTTTTTTCTATTCTCTCTTTTTGGAACTCCTGTTTGAATTTTGATTTCTTGGACCATTCTTCTTATTTTCTTATATTTTCTTACCTATTTTCCATTTCTCTGACTTTTTGTCCTACTTTCTGGGAGATCTTCATTTTGTAACTGTTCTAGTGAATATTTTTCTTTCTATATTTTTAACTTCTTAGAATTCTTTTTTGCTCTGATTATTCCTTTTTATGGTATACTTTTCCTAGTTCACATTGCAATATCATTTAACTTCTCTTATCTATTTGAAAACCTTACTTTTCTTCCTGAGAAGCTGTCTTCTCTATGTTTATTCTCCCTTTACTCCAAGTTGCTTTTTATTGTTTTTTTTTTGTTGTTGTTTTAAAGATTTTATTTATTTATTAGAGAGAGAGAAAGAGAGCGATCACAAGCAGGGGAGAAGGGTAGAGGGAGAAGCAGACTCCCCACTGAGCAGGGAGCCTGACGCGGGGCTCCATCCCAGGACTCCGGGATCATGACCTGAGCTGAAGGCAGATGCTTAACCGACTGAGCCGCCCAGGTGCCCCATTGTTTTTGTTTTTAATGTTAGAAGCTGTATTCATTTTTTAGGGCTGCTGTAACAAATTACCATAAACTGAGTGGCTTAAAACAACAGAAATTTATTCTCTCACAGTTCAGGAGGCCAGAAGTCCAAAATCAAAATGTCGACATGGTTGGTTCCTTCTGGAGATTCTGAAGGAGAAGCTATCCCATGTTTCTCTCCCAGCTTCTGGTGGTTGCCAGGAATCCCTGGTGTTTCTTGGCTTTTGGCAGCATGACTCCAACCTCTTCCTCCTTCACATGGCCATCTTCCTTCTGTATGAGTCTATGTCTTTGTGTCCAAAGTTTCTTTTTCTTGTAAGGATCCTAGTCACTGGATTAGGTTTAACTGTAGTCTGGCATAAACTCACTTTAACTTGACTATATTAGCAAAGACCCTATTTCCAAATAAGGTCACATTCTGAGGTTCCAGGTGGAATTTGTAGGGGAGGGTGGCTGTAGAAGCCACTAGTCAACATAGTACAGAAGTTTCCTTAGATGTGTGTTAATTCTTCATTGTCTCTCTGTTCCAGATGTCTTTTGCTGTGTAAAAAGTGACCCCAAATTTAGTGGTATAAAACAACAAACATGCTATTTTAATATTCTACAGAAATTGTGAGATAATAATAAATGTGGATTGCCACTAGGTTTGTGGTAATGTTACACAGCAAGAAATGACTAATACATAACCATTGTGAAATTAGATTCTGTGTCTTTTAATTTAATTGTATGGAAGAAACTTTGATATTGGAGAGAGTTATACTTCGTCATGCTGGGAGACAGTTCTGCTTGCCTTTCAAGGGGGCAGTCTGCCCTTGTTCCTTTGGTAGGAAACCTTAGAAGATAGAAATAGTGTCTGTCTCTGGAGTAAAGGGCAGGTTTGTTTATAGCCTTTGAAGACAGAGATTGTGTCTCCTTTTGAGCAAAGGGCAGACGTTCTTACTGCTCATTACTAAAGGTTTTTCTAACCTCACTGTTCCTTTCCTGTGATGGAACCCAATGTGTATGCAGATGTCATGTGGCCTTCTTCACATCACTCTGTGGGAACTGGGGCTCAGGGTACTGGTTGGTACAATAACGCTGCTACTGCTGTAAGTAATACATTATCCTTCATCTCTGACCCAGGGTTTTTCTGGCTTCTACCGGCATTCATGGACCTGTGGCAGGCAGATACAGTAAAATTTCAAACCCCTCAGAGTTCTTGAAAAGCTATAGAGAATGATGTACGGCACATTTTACCTGTGGGAATTGGAAAGCATTTTTTTTTTTTTTTTTTTTGCAGAGGCGGAAATGTAAAGACTGTACAAAAATTACCTCCGAACCTATTAACGAGGCAAGTGAGAATTCAAGCTGCGTAGTTCTTCTTTCTCAGCATGTGGTGTTACTGCTTCTCAACCAACCTCAACTACTCACCCTTACTTGGTAAAGTCTCTATACCTGGGATTGGTTAGGCATGAATGATGGCTAAGAATACCTTGATCGTGGAGGGATTTTAGAGGGCACTACCTTAATTGTTGCTTGTTACGTTACGGGAACTGTCATCCCATCCACAGAATGACTGCTTGCTGCCATTTGTACCTAAGGTCCCCATTCTGTACCATACAATAACATATTCACTGTACTATGAAGTAGTCCATTACCGTCACCATTTCAAGTCTTGTGGCCTACTAATTTAGCGATTATAGTAATAGCAAAGAGAACCAGAGACCTAAAATAGTAAAGGATTGCTGGTTAAAATCAGAATTGGGAAGCAAGAACTTGATATAAAATGTACTAACCAAACTAACCTGAGTTGCCTTTGAAAAAAAAAAGATGGTTGAACACAATCTTTTATTTAGTTTCCATATGCGACCTACTCTCAATTTAATCTCTAATTATAGTTTTCTAAGATTGTTGTGTTTTTCCTGGGGGAAATGAGTTATTATTTGAAAAGGTAGCATTTAAATTGTGTAATCAAAAAATTGTAAACCTTGTGTTTGATAAAGAAAAATTTTAGATCAGAAATATGAACTCTGTCTTTAAGATGGGACAAGCTTTGATTAAATGAATAAAACCCCTAATTTCCTAGGTTTTTAGGCTTCCTGTTTGCTCAATGCAATTCAAAAATTGTTCCAGATCTTGCAACTGTTTTTTGCAAATACGTTGTGAGACATAAAGTTGGACCAGCCGGGCTAGTCATATGTTTGAAATGGAGAAGGCATTGTGTTTTATATGCTGTGGGGTTCACTTCCCTGAACTGTCCCAATACCCAAGGTCCAAGAAGGTAAGGGTTTGCTCAGCTGTGTATAAAGCCTGCCTTTTCGCATTTCAAATATGACCAGTAGTCTCAAAACTGAATACATTCAGAAAACATTATGTGATAGCTCATTAATTGTACCTCTTGTTATTCACTTACCATGTAAATGAACTGGTAACTGTCCCTGACTTTTTGGGTCCTTTTCTTCAACCCTATAAAAATCAAGCATGATTTCAGGCATTTGAGAAGCAGCTTGTTTTCCCTGTCTCTCCTCTGCAGTAGTTAAAATACAGAAAACTTGGCTTTAACCAAAGTTCTTTTGTAGTTTCTGAGACTATGAAGTTGTCAAGTACTGGAGGTGGGATGGGGTCAGCTGTGGGCCCAGTGTAGGCCTGGTAGAGACTCAGATATAGAGCTCTGGGTAGGCCCAGAGAGGAAAGGGAGAGGGGAGGGAGCAGCAAGGGCTCAGAAGAGAGGAAGAACCTGGCATACATTTCACTCTCAGCTAAAATGGGTAGTCTAAGGCCTTATACTTATTAGACAATAATGGAGACAATAGTGGGCTGCTTCTGAGAAGGCCCCCAATGCTCCGTGCTTCTTTATATAATCCTCTCTCACCCCTGAATGTGACTTCCTTCTAACCCCCAAAGGTGAGGAGATGCCACTTTTGTGGGTAGACTATCTAAGATTGTGACTGACTTCTTGCGAGTAAACGCTATTGCCTTCTCGGCTTGCATGCTTTGATGATATTGGGGAACCCCATGTGGCAAGGAACCATGGGTGGCCTCTAGTGCTGAGGACAGCCTCTTGCTGACAGCCAGCAAAATGCTGAAGCCTTAGTCCTATAACCACAAGAAATTGAATTCTGAGTGAGCCTGAGAACGGAACTTTCCCCAACAGAGCCTTGGATGAGACCATACTCCAAATAACACCTTTATTGCAGCCTTGTGAGACCCTAAGCAGAAGACCCAGCTAGGCCGGTCCTCCTGACCCACCAAAATTGTGACATAATAAATATATGTTATTCTAACCCACACATTTTGTGGTAATATTGTTATGTAGCAATAGCTACTAAGGCAGAGACTTGTATATTTTGTCACAAATAGATTAAAAGTGACAAATAGGGATTTTATTCAAGTTTTTTGGCACACCAATTACATATGGAGAATTTTGCTAATTACTGGATAAGTACACCAACAGAAGAGGTCTACTTTATAATACTGGATATACGTGTATCTGTATCCCAAATGCAATCTCAGGAGGCCTACAGGTAATCCATGCTTGCTTGGAGGACATGGCAGAAATGCAGCGAGTTGGTTGCCTGTAGGAGTCTATACCAGGGCTTCTGTGTTCTGAGCCAAGGGATGCCTCAAATGCTAGCAGAAGAGAATGGGAGGATGATGGAGATAACAGGAGATGACTGTTCTCTGAAACCCTTGGATTTGTGGTCTGGACCCCCATGAGCAGAGGTTAGTGGCAGAAGCTAGAAGATTTGCTTTCTTAAGAGACTTTATCAGACCATGAGAGCAAGCAGTGCTGTTACTGACACTGGAGTGCTGCAGTGGGAGAGAATGATGTGTTTGGCCACTCTGCAGGGAACACAGCCCTGCTCTGGTACCTGAGGCTGGATGGTCTTTGGGAGTATTGGAGGGGCAATGTCAACATTGCCCTTGGTGTCCTCACAGAGGACATCGTGGGCTGAGGCCGCAGAGAAGCATCTTGAGAGAATTTGTGAGTAGCAGGGGAACACTCAGGATGGAGAGCTGAGTTGAATCCTTTCAGTGACTCTGCTTTACACATTGGGTAACTAGCAGCATAAGAAACTCTTTATGGGTTGTGCTGCCTGTGTTCCTTAAAAGACAGAGCTGGGGGCAAGTGTGATGAGTGCTGATGTCCAAGCTGGAGACAAGGAAGGAAAGGGGAAAGGAAGCAGGAAGGATGAGAAGTACTGTACTGGTGCTGCGTCAGTCACAGAGGCTGCCAAAACATCACGAGTCTGCTTGACAGCTGGCCCCCTCAGCCACGCACATCTCCTGACAGGTGGTGTAGAGAAACCATGCCTTTCAATAGTCCACCTGGGGTAGAAGAAAAGGGAATTTCTTTGTCTGGCTCCTTCTGGCCTTGTTCCTGCTGGTCAATTTGCGTTGATCAAAATTTGTTCCCCGTATCAGGCCATGGAAGTCGGGATAGTTTGGTTTCAGGCAAATGACTATAGTGAAAGGCCTTCTTAACGAGTCTCTGGCTTAGTCCATTTGGGCTGCCATAACAAAAATACCATAAACTGCCTGGCTTAAAAACAACAAACATTTATTTCTCACAGTTCTGGAGTCTGGGATGTCCAAGAGCAGGGTGCTGCAGATTGAGTGTCTGGTGACACCTGCTGTCTGCTTCATTGATAGCTGTCTTTTGCTGTGTTCTCACTTGGTGGCAGGGGCAGGGAGTTCTGTGGGGTCTCTTTTAGAAGTACACTAATCCCATTCATGAAGGCTCCACCCTTATGATCTAAGCCCCTCCTAAAGGTCCCATTTCCTAATACCATCCTGTGGGGTATTGGGTTTCCACATATGAGTTTTGGCGGGACACAAACATTCAGCCCTCAGCAGCCCCTTTCCTGTTGGAGTGAAGAATTCTGAGAAGAGGCATTTGAGCTAAACCCTGAAGCTGACATTCCAAATAAAAGGAAGAGAATGAACCAAGATACCAGGGCGACGAAGCGCAAAACGTGTTAGGGGAATCCCAGTGGACATAAAGTTTCAGCCAACTTTACATTTCTGGATAAAAGAACTTGAACTTTATTTTTTAGGCAATAGGACGCTTATCAATACTTTTAACCTAGAGATACCATGCAATGGGAGATTAGAGCTCAAGAAAGTTTTCTAGTTTCTTGTGGTATTGTACAGTTGAATCCACAGACACAGAAGGAGGGATAAAGCTGGGTTCTTAACCTGGGTCTATGAACCTTAGGGGAAGTGTCTGTGAAGCTCGTAACTTGCACGCTACGTTTTTGTGGGGGCCTCCATAACTTTCATCAACTTTTCAAAGGGCCCGGAACCCAAAAAGTTAAAGTGCCCTGCCAAAGAGAGAAAATCAGCACGTCCCTTTCTGTCCCAAGCCTGGAAGTACATACCTCCCGTTTGGGGGTCAGGAGACTGGAGTGAAAACTAGCCCGAATATCTCCTAATTCAGAGTTAAGAGGCAGTTCAAGTTGTAATGACATGACCGGAGAAGATCTGGACGCCAGGGGGGAGCCATCACGGTACACACTGCAGCAGAGGCAGGCCGGCTTTGGAGATCCGCGCTGCGCTAAGGGAGGTTGACGTGCTCTGCAAATCCTGCCCCGCGCTTTCTTCCCGCAGCTGCGCAGGCGCTAGGACCGAGGTAGTGCCGCGCGCCTCCCGCGACGCCCCACCCTGCCCCGCCCCTGCGCGAGGCAGGACGGGAAAGCCAAGATGGACGCGTTCATTTGAACATCTCGCCTGAGTGGCTTCCCAGCACTCCTGCCAGTCGATCGCAGTCCAGCCAACAGCTGCTGCCCATTCTTCCTCCGGAATAGGGGAGGGAGAGGGAATGAGAAGCTGCAGCGGCAGAGGAGTCACCCTGACCGACCCCGCCGCTGCTCTCGGGCCCCCTCGGCCCCACGCCTCCGGGGAGCAGCCGGGGCTCGCCGCGCCTGACGCGTCCCGAGTTACACAGGTGCGGGCCCGGGCCCGCAGCGTCCGGTGGTTCACCGCATGTCCTGTGACCCTCGCACCCGCTCCGAGTTGACTTGCGTTCGGTGACCGGAGGGCTGGGAGCCCAGGGGTAGGCCCTGAGCGCGCGTTTGCGCCAGGTGGCCCCCGGCCTGCGGACTGGGCTTTCCGGGGTGCACCTCCCCGCGCCGCTCCTCGCCGACTTCCTTCCTGAGCTAGACGCGGTGTCCCGTGTGGGCCTCAGCTTCTATATCGGCCCCTTGTTTCTCGCACAGGATTTTTTGAGGCCCAGGCGCTTAGCTTGTTGGTTTCACCTAACCCTGAAGAGGCTGAGGAAACTCTTGCCTTTTTGCGGAGACTCTACGCAAGATGCCTTTCCTGTGCATTTGGGTCTCTTCTTAAAGCAATTTTGTGGTTAACTTGGCAGGGTAGTTTTTCTTTATCGTAAACAATGCCGATAACTTGATTTATAGCTTATCAATGTAATATAGTACTTTTATATGTAGCTTTTTATGTTGTCCTAATAAACACATAGCAATTTGGGGTACTGTAAAACTATTAAATATGTTTTAATCGTACACAAAGATACTGCACTGTTAAAATAATTATGTAATAATGTAATTTTCTCAAAGTTTTAATAGAATAACATTTCGAAATTGCACAACTGAAGTTGGATAAAGTCGCAAGTTTAATGCTGGCTATCCTGTTGACTAGGAAATAGGAAGACCAGCAGAGTTTTGTTGTTTTCTTGTAAGTTTTATAAGGCACGTTATTAGTTATGTCCTAAGTTCACCTGTTCTCAATTCTGAATTTTAGCAGGAGGAAATAAGTGCCACCATTGTGACATACAGTTGTCTCAGGAATAATGTTAATTCACAGCAAAATAGCTTTGCAACTCTGGTTGTTGCATAGGAACTACAGAGGCTTTGAGATAGTGCAGCAAGGAAAATTACTGATGCCAAAAAAACGTCAAATGAGAAATCTAAATCAAATTTAATTAAACTCTTAATTGTGAGTGCTTTTCGGATACTAAAGGTTGTCTGTAGTGCTGACATCAAATGTTTGTTTTGATTTCTGTGTTCGAGGATTGCAGTTTAAATGTGATGCCACAAAACCTATTTCTAATGTAGATGTTGTCTCAGAGACAGAACCGGCATCCACTTTACCACATTGCAGAGTATCAGAATTTTATAAGCTGTCAATTACTGTATATAGAAATGTTTTGGAGGTAGAGAGGTATTTTTCCACCCACAGCTCATCTACATCTAATGAACTGTACTGTAATAGATTGTGTTAATTAAAAGCTAGCACTCTTAAATTTGCTACAAGCATGACTATTCCATGGCCAGGGTTATTCATGCCTTGGTTCTGGTTTGACAAAATTGGAATTGGTTGTAGTTATATGTTTAAATGAATTGGGGTGTCAAAACTGCTGATGACACTTGGTAGTTTATTAGGTCTTTTGTGGACTGGTCAACTAAAAGCAGTACTTCAACTACTGATGAGTTAGTAATATTTTTTTTGTTTCATTCCAGTATGCCAGTGATCCTTTAGGGTATGCTTTTCATGGAACTGGAATGCCCTTTGATATTATGATTACTTGTATACCTACAATATGATAGGATTTATTTGACACTCATCTAAGGATTAATGAGTCTTCTGTAAACTTTTATGACGTTTTTATTCTGGTTTTGACTTTAGAAGCTGACCAGAATGTGTTTGAATTCATGCAGAAATAATGTTGATATTTGGAACCCATGTCGAACTTCTATGAAGAAAGGGCAACGATGATTGCAGCCGGGGATTTGCAGGAATTTGTTCCTTTTGGTCGAGACCACTGCAAGCACCACCCTAATGCTTTGAACCTTCAACTTCGCCAGCTGCAGCCAGCCTCTGAGTTATGGTCTTCTGATGGTGCTGCTGGCTTGGTGGGATCCCTTCAGGAGGTTACAATCCACGAGAAACAGAAGGTTCCATTAAGTTTCCCATTACATTTTTGAAACATAGAGTGATGTGATCTATTTATAATTTAAGACTACTCAGATGCAACAGAAAGGAATATGATGCAACTTGTAGAGATTCAGATTTGGTAATTCCAATCAAGGCTAAAATAATGACATTATTGTATTATAGTGTCATAACTTTATTTAGACATGTGTAACTCATGGTGTCATAATGATTGTGAAGTTCAGTAGTATGATTATGGTCTATTATAAACCTCCTGTTCACTTCGTATGTAGAGACCAGATTTCATGTTATTTGATGAGTAGATGGTAGAGTTAGAAATGGTCCCTACTGCAAAAGACCTGCATGTTTCTAGAGGAGAAAAGAAATGCTACACAAGTAGATAGAGTAGTAATTCTTAAATAGGGGAATGAGATGCAAGTATGTATCAGAAGATCAGTCTTTCCTGCCTTATTCCCTTTTCCTATCCCTTTGTGATACCAAAATCTCAGAGAGGGAAGGTTTATGTAGTTAGAAATCTATAACCTTTCTGGCCCCTGCATGGCTCAGTTGGTTAAGTGACTGCCTTCGGCTCAGGTCATGATCCTGCAGTCCCAGGATTGAGTCCCAGGATCGAGTCCCAAATCGGGCTCCTTGCTCAGCAGGGAATCTGCTTCTCCCTCAGACCCTCCCCCTTCTCGTGCTCTCTCTCTCATTCTCTCTCTCTCAAATAAATAAATAAAATCTTAAAAACAACCTAAGAAATCTAAACCTTTCTTGTTCCCATTCATTTTGATGCGTAGGACAAAGGAAGGAAGGTGAGTGTATATGCAGTTGTGAAACAGGGAAATCTGCCTTATGCGTAAACTCCACCAGTGATTCCCATGTGTACCTCACTACTCCCTTTCCATCACCCCCACATATGCTTAATATACCTTTTTAGTGTCCCAAGTATGTTGGTTTTGTTCTATAGATAGGTACAATTTTTGTTTATATTTTTGGCAGAATAATGCATTATATGAGGCAGTTGATATATAGAGAATTTTTGAGTAAATTCTTGTACATGAAATCCTGTAAGATTTATAATACACACCCAGTCTGTTAATCATTGGCACCAGAGATTCTTAGAGTTGGGTTTGGAGTGAGTCGTACTCCATAGGCAGAGCAAGAGTAGGAGACTTGTATCTGGATGACCATTTGATTTAATTAATATTGCTCCATACTATTGAAAAAGGGAGTGCTTTAACCCTGTCTTACATTTATTAATTTTTAAGGAAAGCTGGCAGTTAAGGAAAGGCGTCAGTGAAATTGGAGAAGAAGTGGATTATGATGAGGAACTCTATGTGGCTGGAAATATGGTGATCTGGAGCAAAGGAAGTAAAAGCCAGGCATTGGCTGTTTATAAAGCGTTTACAGTTGACAGTCCTGTTCAACAGGTGAGTTGATTTGAATTTTAGCATTTAGTTGACTAACACTTTTTTAAAAAAAGCTTTTGTCTTAGAATTTAACAGAAATGATAAAAACATAGCTGAACGATCACAGCAGCTGGACGTATATTTTAAAATGTAGTGAAGATAATGGTAGGAAAATAAAAATGTCATTTGTTTTCTATATCCTCACTTTTTTTATACTGTCCTTTTGTCAGTTAAATGATGATCTTTAAACATTGTCCTTGATTAATTTGATTTATTGTCAATAAAAATTTGTAAGACATTACAAATTAAAATATTTTAACACATGATGATTTTAATTGCAGAGTATTGAATAAAAAAAATTGGGCTCAGAGTAATACTTGGAAAGGAAAAACATCTACTTTACTATCATTGTAGTTGGCTATTAAACCTAACTCTGTTCTGAAATTGGTAATTAAAGGGAAAGAATTAAGCATTTACCCTGCCTTTTTGGAAGACATGCAGTCCATCTCCAGTTAATGGAGGAAAACCCTTATTTGTAAAAATGCTAATGAATAAATAAGAAGGGAATGGTAGGATTAGAAAACCACCATTCTTAAATTTCCAGTGTAAACTCATTGAGACAATGATTGTAAATGGACACTAACACTGTTGGGTAAAAGGATGCGACCATGGCCCCAAGGTGTCACCCTGTGGCTTACTTGTTAACATGAAGGAACAAATATATCGCTACTTTGGAGATATCTGTTGCTCTCCACCTCAACCAAATTGATTTGAGTTTATTGTCACTGGTAGTGGGACAAAGGAGTAATACGCACCTCTGGCTGTAATGCAGCATGAAATACATGATGTCATCTACTAAGTTTTCTTCCCAGAAATACTTAACTTGAATATTTAGATCTAACTTTTAATTTTAGGAAATATGGGGACAAGAGGATCAATTTTTAAAATATCAGGAAATGAGGAGTGGGTTGGAGATATAAATGAAACAAGAATGGCCAAAGCTTGGTAATTATTGAAGCTGGCGGATGGGAATTCATTCCTATTCTGTTTACTTAATACATATTTGAAACTTCCCATAATAAAAAGTTTAAAGAAAAAACACTGAGAAAACAGTTGGGACAGTCTACATTCTGGTCTCTTTAAAAAGTCAGGGAGAAAAAAAAAGGGAGAAAGAGAAGGTGGGGACTGCTCTAGATTAAAAAATAGTAAAGGGACATCAAATGCAATAGTTTTTGAAACTTGTTAAATGAACTTTGAATCCTGGTTCTAGAATATCAGCTAAAAAAGACATTTTTTGGGAAAATTTGCAAAACTTGCAAATGGACTGGATATAAGGTGATGTTAATTTTTCTAAAGATTTTTTCTAAAATGAGTCTAGGAGAGTCTGAGAATGATAAGATTATTGGGTAAGTCTGGAGATTATGAAATAGCTTGGCGATTTTGAACTCTTCTAACTCTTTGGCTTTCTAAAACTTACTTGCATGGGGCGCCTGGGTGGCTCAGTCAGTAAGCGTCTGCCTTTGGCTCAGGTCGTGATCCCAGAGTCCTGGGATCGAGCCCCACATCCCCACATCAGCCCCACATCCCCACATCGGGCTCCCTGCTTGGCGGGAAGCCTGCTTCTCCCTCCCCCTTTGCTGCTCCCCTGCTTCTGTTCCGTCTCTCCCTCTCTATCAAATAAATAAATAAAATCTTTAAAATAAAACTTATTTGCAAACATAGTTTGTCTTTCCTTATAATATTTATCATTAATCTGCTTTTGTTTTATTCATTTTTGTTCCCATGGTATGTGTATTGAGCTCATAAGGAGGGACAGGTATTATGTAGGTGTCATTGTTACTAGTCAGATGCCGTCAGTGAATAGGTTATTATTTAGATACAATTTTCTCAGGTAAGCGTTTTGTTTTGATTTTAGGCACTGTGGTGTGACTTCATCATATCACAGGATAAGTCTGAGAAGGCCTACAGTAAGTTTCTTTTTGAAATCTTATTTCATCTTACTCCAAATGTTTATCTCCTTGTTTTTTTTGTTGTTCAAAATAAGTAGCCACTAGTAATAGTGATTTAGCCTAAGCATTTTTTTTATGGTACATTAAAGAATTTGTGCTGTTGGGAATTGCGGTTTGTGATTGTTGAGATTTTTTTTTTTTTTTTTAAATGCATAAATCTTGTTGTACCCTTTCTTTTCAGGTAGTGAAGAAGTAGAAAAATGCATATGTATACTGCAAAGCTCATGTATTAACATGCATAGCATAGAAGGAAAGGATTACATAGCTTCTTTACCTTTTCAGGTAAATTGAGTATTTCACTGTTTTTGTGTTTTGTTGTAGAATATTCTTGAATTAATTGGTTGCAGAAGTATTGCTGTTATGCTTTGTAGTAATCAAGAATGTCATTTTTATTCAAATAACTTTATATTTGAAAAAGAATAAATTTAAAATAAAATTTGAATAAAATATACATTAAAATAAAACAAAATTTATTCAAATTCTAAGTTTTAATCCTTACCATTTTTCCATCCTTTGCATAAAAAATAAATTATTTAATGAAGTGAATTATGGAGTTTTTTCCTGAGAGATTTTTTTCAGTTATAAAAAGAAATCATTTTGGAATATTAAAGCACATGAAAAAGATTAGTCTTTTTCCTGTTTCTCATCATCTTTTTTATACCTAGTGCTATTGTTAAAATTTCATCACATTGTCATTTTGGTACTGTTATTAGCCAGTGGCAGGAATTTCTGATTGAACTCTTTCTTAGATTTGATTTTGTCTTGGACTTTAAAAAAATATTGCTAACGATCACATTGTTTTGTAAAGCTTTAAGTCAGAAGAAAATCTAATGTTTTATGGTTTCCTAAGCACATGCTGTAAAGAGTAGTTTCTTTTACTTCTGTTTTTTCCTGTCCTTTTACCTGATAGGTTGCTAATGTTTGGCCCACCAAATATGGATTGTTGTTTGAACGAAGCAGTTCTACACATGAGGTACCTCCAGGTCCACCCAGGTATTCATTTTACTAGGTTCAGTTTATTATTATTTGGGCTTTTTTGGTGTTGGTTTTGAGGTAAAGATGTTTACCTAAAAGTTTGGGATGATGATCATTTCCATGCTAACAGCACAGATAAATGCCATTTTCTCTCATCTCAGTATTGTACACTTAGGAGGTCTACTTCTGACTTGACAATTATCTACTG
The DNA here is from genome assembly GCF_054177405.1 of Leptonychotes weddellii. NCBI lineage: Eukaryota > Metazoa > Chordata > Mammalia > Carnivora > Phocidae > Leptonychotes > Leptonychotes weddellii. The sequence continues at coordinate 89,907,117 of NC_138378.1, forward strand.
CTTCCCTCCTCTCCTCCATAGTAAAATTAAATGAACACATACTTACGGATATAAAGACTGTTCTTAGAGCTGTCATTGTTTCATTGTGTTACTTTGGGCAAGTCATTAGAGCTTTCTTGGCTTCAGTTTCCTTATCTGTTACAGAAGTACTATCATTTATCTTTTAGGATTTATGCAAAGATTAAATAAGCTGATGTATGCAATCTTTGACATAGAACTTAGTACATGTTAGATGCACAATAAATGGTAGATGCTTATTGGTAGCGTGTTTACCTTGTGTCCCTAATAAATTGTGAGCTCATCGAAGGGCAGGAACATATAGTACCTGTCATAGTCTGGTGCAAGTAGTAGACACTGTTTTTAAAAAATTGCTTATAGATTTAATCTTTCTGTGTTTAGATAGAAGGCCTGTTTTTTCTCCTTTTTTAATCACTCCTTAAAAAAATGCAGCCTTTTTATTTACTTGAAATTTTTCTTCCCTTTTTTTTGACACTTTTTTGTAAATGTATGTAGGACACTAAATTTCTTTCTTAGCTGCTAAAGACACACTGCCACTAAGAGAGGTTTAAAAAAAACCAAAAACTGCCTTATGGTTATTACTCCATTGGCTCTGTAATGTGATGATTGCTATTTGTAGAGATTCCCTGGGCTGTATTGATTTTCCTGTGTGTGTGTGCATGCATAGAATTACCGTGCACAAGAAGAGATATTTCCAGGAATGAAATAGAAGATACTGTGAAAAATAGTATGTAAAAAGTTTAGAGGCTTGCTTTATGAGATGGTAGATTTGTAGTTGCTTGTATAATCTGAAGAAGATATTTCTTTGCAAAGAAAGTGCAAAATTTACACACAAATGGAATCATTTTGTGTTGGTGATTGGCTGATTATTTGTTTATTACTAGAGAACCTTTACCCACTATGTTCAGCATGCTGCATCCACTGGATGAAATAACCCCACTTGTTTGTAAATCTGGAAGTAAGTGTATTTTTATAAATTCTTTCATATAAGCTCTTTTTTTAAGTTTGGGGGATAGGAGGAAATGAAGGAGCTTTGTGAAAATTGGGCTTGTTTTATAGAAATAATGTAGTTTAAACATTTTTATTATGAAAATTTATATTAAAGCAAGAACTTCTTGAATACCATGGTATTAACTGTTTTCATAGTTATTCTTTTATTAAAAATAGGGCCTATAATCAATCAGGAACATTGATATATTCACTAACCTATCTGTAGATGACTCTACAGATGACTACTCCTCAGTAATAAGTAAATGAACAATACTTAGATGAACTAAAATTGTTTTTTGTTGTTGAAGAAAAGTGTAGGTTCTTAGGCCTGTACTGTGTAAATTTTAATAATTCATTTTCTTGTTTATAATAAAATAATTTGCTGAGATGCAGAACTTTAATATTTCCTACAGGTATTTCTAGATACTGATCTTAAAAATTTAAATGTGGCCAAACATGATAGGTGATTATAAATAATGAGGACTTGAAAACTGAAAAAAAAAAAGTTTATATTTTTTGACCAATTTTACTTGTAGGACTTTATCCCAAGCACATATTCTGAAATTCCACTGAGGTTTTAATCTTCTGTATCGGGGCTTGGCAAACTACAGCCCATGGGCTAAATCCAGCCAACAGCTTGTTTTTGTATGGCTTATGAGCTAAGAATGGTTTTTATCTTTTTAAAGGGTTGTAGAAAAAAACATTATATGACAGTCATTATGTGGTCCACAAAGCCTAAGCTATTTATTCTCTGGCCTTTTACAGGAAAGTTTGTTGATAATTCTGTATTATATTGGTAACAATTACAGACAACCTAAATAAACATGTTAGAGCCTATGACTGAATGGTGTGAAGCATTACTGATGACGTTTTTGAATACTATTTAATGACCTTAGGAATTGCTTATTCATAATGTTAAGTAGAATATAAAACTGAATACAGTGATTCTAATTTTGTAAAGGCATAAAAAGTGTATGTATACGTGTAGGAAAAAAACACTAGAAGGAATACTCCCTAATACATTAATTGTGGATATTTTGAGATGGTGGAATTATGAGTGATTTTTATTCATTTCTTTAAAAAATACCTTTTATTTTTGTAAGATAATTATTTAAAATTAAAAAAATATTTTAACTGAGAGGGAAGCATTTAGGAAGCTGTCAGATAAGGTTATAGAAATCAGTTCATGGTACTATAGGAGTAAAAGCTAAACTGACTAGGAAGAATTTATTTTGCATGTATACTCAGTAAATAGTGTACTGTTCAACTCTGTTTGAATAGTTATTATAGAGGACAGATTTCATACAGAAGAAAAACAGTCAAGAGGTCAAACTTGGCAGAATAGTCGATTGCAGTTTATAGATCAGTCATTTGTTGAGTAGTCACAGACCTCCCAGTGGCCGATGGGACAGTGAGTCAGCACACATCTTCAACATGTAATTGCATGTATGTGAAATGGAAACTGGTAATGTATTCTTATCTTTATGTATTTTGAGGAAGTTGATGCCCAAAGTAAACTTAAAAATTCAGGGTAATTATATATTAGTGGATTTTGTGTCTTAATTGGCTGTGTTTCTCTTTGGGAATTATAGAAAGTCATTTCATTAAAGAACTGTCTTGTGAAGTTCATTGTTCAATACCTGATCGTTACTATTTTATCTTTAAGGTCTTTTTGGTTCATCAAGGGTGCAATATGTTGTAGATCATGCAATGAAAATTGTTTTTCTCAACACTGACCCCTCCATTATAATGACCTATGACACTGTTCAATGTTTGCATTCTGTGTGGGCTCTCCGGAGAGTCAAAACAGAGGTAAGGATAAAGGCAAGTCACTTCTTAGTATGAAAGGATAGTTAACACTGAAAGCTTTCACATGTATTTGGAAGAATCATTTGTGAAATGCATTGAGCTTCTTAGGAAAAAAGAAATATTGTGTCTTTAATAACTGGCTTCTACCCTGAATTCTCACCAGGAAATTACCCTTTTAATCTAATTATTGCCTTTTTTTCCCCCCTTCTCATCATTTTGACTTAAGGAAGAGAATGTTGTCTTAAAGTTCTCTGAACAGGGGGGAACCCCACAGAATGTGGCCAGTAGTAGCTCCCTCACAGCACACCTCAGAAGCCTCTCCAAAGGAGATTCCCCCGTGGCTTCACCTTTCCAGAATTACTCCTCCATTCACAGTCAGAGTCGCTCGACCTCCTCACCCAGTCTACACTCTCGTTCACCTTCTATTTCCAACATGGCAGCTCTAAGGTGGGAATTAAGTGTGGAAGTGTTTCCTTATTTTAAACAAGATATCCCAAGAAAGAGATACCTTCTTTTCAAACTTGCGCTCTATGTTTTGAAGCATTTAAAATCTCTGTTGACAGCTCTTGGGTATTTTTTTAGGGAAAACAGCGATTATCCCAGTTGTATTACTAAGTAAAGTTTTTTTAAATGAGTCCTATTTAGAAGCTGCCTCTGCTTGTCATAAGATTGGTTGCCTCATTTCCATCACTAAGTGGCAGCAATTTGATGAATATTAATTTCAAAAATATTTTGGTTTTTCTTTTCTTCCTTTCTTTTTTTTGGTCTTTGCATTAACTTTTTCATTTTTATTAGTATCTGTCTGGTAATATGGGAACATAGTTTTGTTGGTATGTATATATCTGAATATATAGGAATGTAGTTTGGACTTTTTTGAATAATAAAAACAATTCATGTTCTGAGGCAGAAAATGAACTAATTTTCAGTTTTAAAATTAAAGGATGAATTCTAACAAGAATTGTAAATCTTTAGAATGTAATAAAACACATTAATGTGAACGATTTAAGTAGTTATTCCCTTTTAAAAAAATGTATTTCTGATTGGGATTATACCATGAATGCACTTGGTACATAGAGTTTTAGAAAGTATGATTGGAAAGCATGTTCCGTCAGCCTGCCTTGTTAATTGTGATGCCCTCTCTCTGTTTATTTTGCAGTCGTGCTCATTCTCCCGCCTTAGGAGTGCACTCTTTCTCAGGGGTGCAGAGGTTTAACCTTTCAAGCCATAATCAGTCTCCAAAGAGACATAGTGTTTCTCATTCTCCAAGTAGTAATTCTAATGGCTCCTTCCTTGCACCAGAAACAGAGCCAATTGTTCCTGAACTTTGTATTGACCATTTATGGACAGAAACGATTACTAATATAAGGTTTGGGATATATATTTTTATATTCAAAGAAAAATGTTGGTAAAAGTTTTAGAAAATACTTGGTGTTTTGCTTAGAGTTTCCTTTTAATCTTTTAATATAATCAGTTTATAAAACTACAGAGATAAATATTAAGGATACCTGAGTTTCAATAGAGGATATTAATGATATTAAAGTGATTATAAAAGTATTCTTTTATCATTTCCTATTTCTTCTTTCGTAGTAAGAATCTCTCAGATATGAGGTGTTTGATGTTTTAAGGAGAAACAACTAGATCAAGAAACTTGGGGTTTTATAGCATTTTTTAAAAATTTTATCTTTACGTTAGTTGAGTGTCAGCTGTTGTTTTTGGGAAATGCAGCTCAGACCTCTGTTCTGTGTGGCCCTTCTCCTTTTATGTTCTCTTTGATCATTCAGCCAGTTCCAGTGCATGTGCTAGTGGCTGTGGGTTACAGGCAAATTCGTCACTGTCCCTGTCCTCAAAAAGAGACAGCTGAAGATGGTGACACAGAGGCACTGCCTACTCTGCTGGTAGGGCTTTGGAAAGATGAATAGGTATTTGCTGGGTAGGAAAGGGAAGAAGGGCACAGTAGGCAGGATGATCAGAACAGAAGTTCAGAAGTGTGAGTGTGTGATATGTACAAATACTCTCGCTTTGCTTACGTTGGAAGGAAAGGCAAGGGTTAAGAAAGGGGAGGCTTGAGAGAGAGATTGCCCTTTAGGGCTGTGCTATTTGATGAGGGCTGTTAAGGTGCTTTATATGTGGGTCATAAACTTAGGGGAAAGAGCAGAGCAATAAATGTGGGAGTTGTTGGCTTGTAAGTGGTGATTGAGGCAAGGGAGGTGGATTGGAAGTTAAGGAGTGTGTAGACGTTGGGTTCCTGGAGGGCCTGTGGATGAGCTTGCAGTTGCAGAGGTTCTAGTAACATAGCATCATGCAGTAATCATGTGCATGTTAGTTTATAAGGACTTTTCCTAAGGAGAGGGTTTTACATTCATTAGATTCTCATAGGGGGTCTGAGACCTCCAAATAATTGATCTGGCAGTGTAGAGTTGAAGAGAGCTAGGGACTGAAGTCTTAGAAACTTAAGCTTTTGGGGATAAAAAGAGAAAAGAGACAAAGCTGCTATAGGGAGACAGAGCAGGAGAGCTCAGGTGTGAGAAGCAGCATAAGTGTCATGGGACATTGGAGAAGAGAACATTTCAAAAAGAAAGCTGCCAGTGTTGCCAGGTGCTGGTGAGGTGTGGCACTAAGCAATGAGCTCGGAAAGGAGGTACCCGGATGGCAGTGAGTTCACTGGTGACCTTGGCCAGAGCACTTGGGGGAGGGGCTGTGGAGTGGAATGGGGTGGAAGATGTGAATGGGGACTGAGGAAGCGAACATTGACATGTGGATTATTTTATGGATTGCCTTTGATTGGGGATGAGGATGCAAAATTAGAGGGAGTCTCAGGGTCAAGGGAGAGTTTTGTTATTGCTGAATTACATTAGAGAAAATTAGTCTTCGTGACTAAATACCTCAGTGCGTATCTCTAAAATGTAAGGACATCTTACCTAACCACAAGGCCATTTTTACACCCAGCCAATTAACAGTAAGTCCTTTATATCATTTATTATTCAGTCCATCTTTATATTTGAAGATTTTTATCTTAATATGAGAGAGTAGGCTGCAAGGACCATACTCAGTGTAGGGAAAGCATCAAAAATACAGGAGAGAGGAAATGATGGATAGAACGAGGAACCAGAAAGGAGCACAAGTGGAGAGATTAGCCTTCAGGAGAAAGACAAAAGACAGTGATGGTTATTAGATACATAGGGCAGGAGGTTGGACTCAAGCCTTATAGCTGTATTTTCTCTGTGATGCAGAAGGCAAATAAATACATGTTCTTAGGGGCTAGGGGATAGGTATAGTTGGAGGAAAGTAAAGCTGTGAATACAGTGTTGAGGTAGCTTCTCTGTTTTTGTTCCTCATAAATAAAATAAGAATTTCCTACATTTAAAAATCATTTGTCTTTAAATATCTCTTGGTAAATTGACTATATTACAGATTCTTATATTACAGAATTATGGTCTTCTGTACCACTCCAGAAAGAAATCTTTGGAAATTAGAGATGGTTTCAGAAAGAGGGATGAAGTAGAGCCTAATCTGCGAGAGAGAGGATGGATAGGAGAGGTCATGTTATAAGAGGTCTGATCCCTTACATCCTTTAAGGAGTAGGAATTCAAGTTTGCAGCTTTAGCAGTACGTAACTTTACTAATATGGAATTAAAAAGGTCATTGATAATGATTAAATTTCTTATAATTTATCCCCTAAAAAGCTGTGGAATGGACTCAGAATCAAAGAACTGAAAGGAATCTCAGAGATCCTGAAGATCCAATCTTAGAAGTGTTGTGAGGTCTTCAGTGTTAATGCTTGGCCCAAGTAGTTTTAAGATTTCTTGCAGGATAGTTTCATTAAGAGTTATTGTGGCAGATTTTGGAACTAATGCTGACAGTTATTTTATTAATGTATCTGCTACAGAGAGAAAAATTCACAGACCTCAAAAGTGTTTATTACATCTGACCTATGTGGGCAGAAGTTCTTGTGCTTTTTAGTGGAGTCTGAGCTCCAGTTGCGGTAAGTGTGCATACTTCCTTTGATTCTGTGTCAACAAACGTAGGGCTGCTTTTTCTTTTTTTCTTTTTTTGACTTAAGTAGCTTTATTGAAATAATTTACATGCCAAAAAATTGACATGTTTTAAGTGTATAATTATTTTTAGTAAAATTACAGAGTTAATGCCACCATCACTACAATCTGGTTTTATAACATTTCTGTCCCCCTGAAAAGATCCCTGTGTTTGATTGGCAGTCAGTCTCTCTTCTGATTCCCAACCTCAGGTAACCACTCTGTATATAGGCTTTCTGCCTAGGAGATTTGCCTTTTCCAGAGATGTTATAAAATCATACAAAATGTAGGTTTTGTGTGGCTAGCTTCTTTCATTTAGCATAATGTTTTTTAGGATCCACCATGTTGTAACATGTATGAGTGCTTTATTCCTCTTGCAGTGTAGTAGCCCATTATGTAGATACACCACATTATGTTTATCCATTCATCTGTTGATGGACATTTGGTTTCCACTTTTTGACCATAGTGAGTTATGGCCCTATGAACATTGGAGCAGAAGTCTTTGTGTGGACATACATGATTTCTTTTTTTTTAATATTTTTTTTATTTATTTGACGGAGAGACAGTGAGAGAGGGAACACAAGCAGGGCGAGTGGGAGAGGGAGAAGCAGGCTTCCTGCGGGGCAGGGAGCCCGATGCGGGGCTCAATCACAGGACCCTGGGATCATGACCTGAGCCGAAGGCAGACACTTAACGACTGAGCCATCCAGGCGCCCCTGATTTCTTTTTTCTTGAGGAGATATCTAAGAGTGTAAAGGTTAATTGTTGGGTTGAACAGTATATTCATGTTTAACTTTTTAAGAAGTTGCCAAACTGTTTTCCAAATAGGCTACATCCTTTTATATTCCCACTGGCAATCTATGAGAGTTCCAGTTTCTTTATCGTGTTGTCTGTCTCTTTGTAGCCATTCTAGTGGGTGTGAAGTGTTTTTAATTTGCATTTCCGTAATGACTTATGATGTTGAGCATCTTCCCATGTTCTTACTGGCCAGTCATTTATCTTTTTAGGTAAAAATGATCTTTTGTCCACTTCTTTACCTTTTTATTTTGAAATAATTATAAAACACAGGCAGTTGCAAAATAGTAGGGGGATGGTCCTGTGTACCCTGCACTCTTTATCCCCCAGAGGTAACATCTTATATAATTATAGTACATTATCAAAACAAGAAAATTGACACCAGTACAATCCACACACCTTATTCAGATTTCATCAGTTTTACATGTCCTCATTTGTGTGTGTTTATATGATTCCATGAAGTTTTCTCATGTGTAGATTTGTGCAAACACCACAGTCAAGATATAGAACTTCTTATTACCTCAAAGATGTCCCTCATGGCTACTCCTTTATAGTCCCATACACTAAACCCACCCACCCCCATCCCTAACCCCTAGCGACCACTAATCTGTTCTCCATTTTTATAATTTTGTCATTTGAAAATGTTATAAAATGGAATCATACAATATGTAATCTTTCAAAATTGGCTTTTCCCCGTCAGCATAATACCTCTGAGATCACTATAAGTTGTTGGACATATCAGTAGTTTGTTTCTCTTTTTATTTTAATATTTAGCTGTGTAAAATTTCAAGAGAGTAATGATAAAACTCAGCTCATCTTTGGCTCCATCACCAACATACACGCAAAGGATGCAGCGCCAGTGGAGGTAAATGCAGGCACATTTCTTGAGAAGTTGAAAATCATTATGTTTTATAATTTGCACAGATTGGCAAATAAAATTTTTGTCTTTCTCTCAGAAGATAGATACCATGCTGGTCCTTGAAGGCAGTGGAAACCTGGTGCTGTACACAGGAGTGGTTCGGGTAAGTAGTAAGTAGCATTTCATCCTTTTGTAGGACCACCTCCTTGATATTATTATTATTTTTAAACATTCTTTTTTTAAAGATTTTATTTACTTATTTGACAGAGCGTGAACACAAGCAGGGGAAGTGGCAGGCAGGGGGAGAGGCAGAAGCAGGCTCCCTACTAAGCAGAGAGCCAAACTCAGGGCTTGGTCTCAGGACGCTGGGAGCATGATCTGAGCAGAAGGGAGACACTTAACTGACTGAGCCACCCAGGCGCCCCTGATTTTTTTTTTTTTTTAATGTGTAGTCTAATATTTAATATTAGTGACCCCCTGGCTGTAGGATTTGGCAGAAGATTTTTCTAAGAGTTGAAAATGAAGTCTCTAGTTTAGCTTGGTCCCAATTTGGAGGCCTAGGACTCACTGCCATGAGATGGATTGGTGCTATCTGGCACAGATGGGGAATCATTAATGAATATAGGTAGATTATTAAAAAAAAAAAAGTTAACCTAAAGTTTTATAAAGAATGTAGTTTTGAAATTGATGTATGGGTACTTTGTTAAGTCTCAAAGTTTTTGTAAAGTTTCATTAAATGTGTAATATGTTGACCATATAGTTTTTTTTTTTTAACAGTTTTGGAATTTACATACAGAATTATGTAAATTTAAAAAGTTTAAATTGTGGAATTTAAATACATAAACACAATTCAAAGACTAATGAAGTGACCTTTCCTATGACCACTGCCAGGTTAAGAACTAGAACACTGGCAGTATCTTTATAGTCTGTGGGGTGCTGTTTCCTTACTGTATCCTCATCTCCCTGTCTCCCCCTGGATAGACACTGTCCTGGCTTTTTGCAGTAAATCTTGTTTTTATTACAAGCCTTTTTGCAATTATGTACATGTCACTAAGGAGTACGTTGTTTAATTTTCCTTAAATTTGAATTTTTATATAAAGGAAATCATACCATATGGTCTTCTCTGGACTTCATTATTTTGCTCAACATTTTTACTATTTTTAGATTTATTTATGTCCATGTGTAGCTGTTGTTTATTCATTCACTGTTCTGTAGTAGTCCGTTGTATGGTTATACCAAAATTTTTACCATTTTATCATCACTGGGGATGTTTATGTTGCTTCTACTGTTTCCTCTGGTAATGCTTTAAAAAATTCTTAAACACGTCTCTTAACCTTCAGAGTATATGCATATTCAACTTGGTCATGGCCGGGGAGTGGGGGTGCCAAATTGTCTTCTAAGGTGTAGGTTGTACCAGTTTACAACATCTCCCCTTACTTCTTGCCTTCAACAGTGTATGAGAGTTCCGAATGCTGCTTTATGTAAAATTCTTGTGAATCCATAGTACTATTCGTTTTTCTTCTCCCCCCATCCCCCCAAATTGGTGCCTTGTTAAAGCCAGGTGAGAATGGAAGTCTAGGCTCTCCATGTGGCCTTTGCTGACAGGACTGAGAGGTGGGACACAGTTTTTCCCATGGTGTTTGTCTGGAGTATATCGCTTATTGTCTAAAAGTTTTTGATCTTGTTAAGCTATTCCTTTCCTGATTTTTTTGGCCAAGGAGAGAGGTATTTCTGGGGCCTGTTTTTTTTGTCTGCTCTCTTAATGAGATTGTGGTCTCCCCCAACTTCTTTGCTACCCAGACGCCAGCCTAAGAACTGAATGGTGGTAGAGATCATTGTTTAGTTCTCAGATCTTTTACTGTGTCATTGTTGGTCAGTTTCACACATAGTTCACTCAGAGGCCTGCCCAGGATTTCATACACATATTTAAGAAGTCCTTTTCTTACATCCTTTCCATTCTTCCTCTAACTCCCTAGGTGGGACAGAGAGGGGTTACTGCCTTGTTATTGCAGGGTGGGGATGGAACACAGCACTCCCTCCACTCATAATTTCTGTGGAGGACAGAAGGGAAGAGGTATGCTGCCTTATTACTGTAGAGTAAGGATGAAAGCCAATGTTCCTCCCCCTTCATAGCTTTTGCACACCATGGGGAGGTGCAGAGGGGCTGCCTCTTGGCAATGAAAGCAGCAGTGCTCTGTTCATAGTCTCTGCACCTGCAGTGCCTGATGAAGAGGGGAGGAGATACCACCTAGTTACCACAGTGCGAAATAGGCCTGGCCCACAGTCCCTGTGCTCGGGGAGGGATGCCACCTACTCGTAGAGGGAATGATAGAACTCTGCCCATAGTCTCCAGGCCACAGCTCCTGATATGGAGGAAACTGAGGGCCATGGCTTTTTTCCTAGTGTTTCCTGGAGTGGGGCAGGTATGGTGAAGATGTCTCTGTCTTGCTTGGTCCCTCTTTTCCTGACACTTTGTCTAAAAAGAGCAAGGTTTCTCTTGGTTTGCACTTGTGGCCATTTCTGGGTTGTAGGCCCCTTGAGAGCTCAAGAACTGGTTATGGAAAGAGTGAAAGAAACAAAAACACCTAGGGAATTCATCATATATAGGGTGCTGTTTCCTTACTGCATCCTGGTTCTCACGTCTCTAGCCGGTGTCTTCTTTTCCTCACCTTTCAGAGTCTTCCACTACATTATAAATTTTGTGCAGATTCCATTGTAAATAGTGGGAAGAATAGCACAAAATGTGCTTACTCCATATTTTCATTAACTGGAGGTCTCTCGTAGCTTATTTTATTTCATTTTTTTTTTAAAGATTTTATTTATTTATTTGAGAGAGAGAGAATGAGAGACAGAGAGCATGAGAGGGAGGAGGGTCAGAGGGAGAAGCAGACTCTGGGAGCCCGATGTGGGACTCGATCCTGGGACTCCAGGATCATGACCTGAGCCGAAGGCAGTCGCTTAACCAACTGAGCCACCCAGGCGCCCTTTATTTTATTTTTTAAAAGGTTTTATTTATTTGAGAAAGAGCATGAGCAGGGGAAGGAGCATAGGCAGAGGGAGAAGCAGGCTCCCCACTGAGCAGGGAGCCCCATGTGGTGATGTGGGGCTTGACACAGGGCTCGATCCCAGGACCTAAGCCAAAGGCAGACACTTGACTGACTGAGCCACCCAGGCGCCCTCTTGTAGCTTTTTAAAAACTTTATATATACTGGTTTTCGCCCTCATTTTGTTTTCTAATCCTGAGGATTTTATTTGGGTAGCTTTGTAATTTTATTAGCTTTGGGTAGTATATGGACATAAATGTGGGTTTTGTTAGAATTTCACTTGCGTTCTGAGTATTTCCTTTGAATCTTATCAGAGTTTTTGGCCTATGTGGATCTGAACTTCTCTTGTGTTTTTCCTGAGAACCCCATGGATAGCCAAAATAAGGGGTGGCTAGCATGGATTATCCACTCACTCTTTTAATGAAGAATACGTATAAAGTGTTTTGAGGAAGTATTTGAGGGAAGAAGGCAGATTATGAGCTTAAGAGCCCAGTTTGGATTACATTGGATTTAATTTCTGGAGCATCAGTCAGCTTCATTTTTTTAGCGCCTCGGAAGTAATTGATGTTTATTCTCTCTGCCCGGAGATTTTGTTGACAAGATTGCTGCTTATAGTTTCTGCAAGCTTAGTGTCCCTGCTGTCTCTACCACCAGTACAGTAGGAAAATGCGTAGTATATGGGATTTTGTGTTATGTTCTGACCATATTAGCATTCACCCACTTTCCTGCCCAAAATAAGTGCTCCGTAATGAAGAGAAGGAATCAGACCAAGAGAAATTATACCAAGATATTTGTAGTTGGATGGGGGAATTACTGAAATTTTATTTCTTTTCATTTTTTAGACGTGTTCGGTGTGTGTAAAATGTGGAATATCGAAAGAAATTTATGCTTACATGCCATAACGTTTTATTTAAGGATATGACACATTAAAGCCAGTATTTTTCCCCACATCTTTTTATTGCTTAAAGGTGGGAAAGGTTTTTATTCCTGGACTGCCAGCCCCCTCCCTGACAATGTCTGCCACGATGCCTCGGCCCAGCACTCCACTTGACAGTGTTGGTACTCCTAAGCCTCTTAGTAAACTACTTGGATCCTTGGATGAGGTGAGTAATGAATTAGGTGTTGTCAAAAATTAGAGACTCTTAATCATAGGAAACAAACAGGTTTACTGGAGGGGAGCGGGGTGGGGGGATGGGGTAACTGGGTGACGGGCATTAAGGAGGGCACATGATGTAATGAGCACTGGGTGTTATTTAAGACTGATGATCACTGAGCTCTACTTCTGAAACTAATATTGCACCGTATGTTAATTAATTGGATTTAAATTAAAAAATAAAAATATAAAATATTTAAATAAAAATTAAAAAAATAGTGTTCTAAAGAAGTTTGGTTCAAATATTAGTTCTTCCCATGGTTAACTTTTTTGTTTTAAAAATGACAGAATTGGAAGTTTAGCTAATATTTGGTAGAATATACATATTTTCAAGCACAAATGATTCAGTAAACATATTGACCTCCCTTGTGATGTGTAAGGTACTACAGAGATGAGAATGAGACATTCTTTTTAATCTAGGAACCTCATAATTGATTTGGGTGGAACAGATGTACTATCTGCATGAGAAATTATAATTTGAGGTAGGCTATTAAGACTTATGAATGAGGAACAGAGAGTACCACAGCAGATTCGCTGATAGGAGGATACATCCTGATGGGTTGATGTGGCAGAACCAGAGGCTCATATCTGAGGGGATGTCTGACTTGGTTTGGACCTTGAGGATAAGTAGGATATCTGTAGATGGAAAGGGGCATTTGGGGCAAAGAGGAATCACATGGGAAATGGGTGTGGAGGCAGGTAAGTGCAGAACATTTCTTATGCATATTCATATTTCCATCGTGTAGCATATAAGACTCAAGTCTGTGGAATAAATGAATGCTTATAAAAGTACAAGTTGCCTGTTGGGTGGGGCAGGGCAGGGAATGGGTAATAATAACTTGTTTTTGAGTGTTTTCTATGTGCTAGGCACTGTTCTAAGTGTTTTATATGTATTAACTCATTTAATTCCTTAGAATGGCTTTGTTGGGAAGGTATTGCTCCCCATTTTACAAATGGGTAATAGAGGTATAAGGAGGTTACTTGTCTAAAGTCATGTAGCTAGTAAGTGTTAGAGCTGGGATTTACACTCTTACTAACATGTTCTTAAAGGCAGAAAGGATGAAAAGGTTTTTATTCTGAATGCTATCACCAGAACATTACAGGCTTTTGAGGATGGAGTTATGAATGTTAGGCTCTGTGTTTTAGATGTTTATCTTGGGACTTAGACCAAAGAGATTCCAAGTGTTGTTTTTTGTGTTAATTCAAGAGGTGCGAAGAGAATCCGAGTTACGGCAGCATATTGGAAAGGAGGGCAGTGACATGAGAGCTCTGGAGAAGTGTAAATGGCAGAGTCTGTCAGCCGACTGGTTTTGTGCTATGTTGGGGAACAAGGCTCAAAGTTCTCTGAGCAAGCTAGGTGGACACCCATGCTTACCAAGTTAGGAAGCCTGGAGAAAGGGGGTCTGTATTTGAGAGACATTTGGGTGCAGATGTTTAGGGAAAGTTGAAAGTGAAGGTTGGTGTAAGCAATGAATTGTATTGGTTAATGTCTAGGCCTTGGTTTTATTTTTTAAATATGTGCAGCATTGAATTCTTTCCCTCAAAGCAGGACATTTGCAGAACTTTCAAAAGGGAGCTGGAGAAGTGTCAGTTTTGTGTGATTTGGAAGAATTTTTGTCTTTTATAATGTAAAATGGTTCCTAACTTTCTTAGAATTCCATTAACCCAGGAATGATTCGTGTCTTTGTGGTAGCCATGGGGTCACAAGATCATTGTATTACACATTGGCCGATGGCTTTCCACGTCTCTGGTTGATTGTGCAACTAGACTTAGATTCAGGACCAGTGGAGCTCAGTTTTTGTGGCAGCTGTAGGAGTAGAAGCTTGAATATAATAAATAATCTTATACTTGATGGGCTGTCAGTGTTCACAAGCTATTCACTTAGAGATGTCCTATAATTTGAATTATGGGAATATAAAAAGGGTCAATGGTTAGGACTGGATCTAAAGCTGGAGCATCTGCATGTAATTAGTAACTAAGATCATTTAAGTTTTTTGTTTGCATAATTGCAATTGAACAAGTAAATGTTCTCATATTTTCAGAACAAACATTTGGCTATAGGGGAGATACCACTATGTACCTGTCTTGTTTCTTTGCTTTCTCATTGCTCTCCTTTCCCTCTCGGGTCTTAGATCCTCAAGTCATCTCTGCCTGGGCTGCCTCAAGTTATAGTTTATGTGTCTAGCTCTTTAAGATTGCCAGAAGTGTTGCTATCTCTTCTTCCTCTTAGCATTGGCCTTCCTTGCATACTCAGTGTATCCATACTCCCTACCATATCCCCACCAAATATTGCACATGCCAAGACCAGGAAAAGTGGTGTAAGAATTTTGGGCCACCTCCCTGTGACTCCCTTCTTTCTCTCCTAGATCTTGGCCTCTTAGGTCTAGGTTGTCTCCATAGCTCTCCAGTGCTATTGATCAGATGTTTTACTGTTTTACTGACCTTTTCTAGTTGCTTTGGGTGAGGATCTTGGTCTGCTGTAAGGTACTTCATCATACCCAGAGCAGAATGATTTTAAGTCATTACGTACAGTTGTTAGACCATGTACAAATAGAGATTTCTTTATCCTTAATTCCTCAAAAAATATTTCATATGTGTTGTATTTATGACTTTTTATAGGTGGTTCTGTTCTCCCCAGTTCCAGAACTGAGGGATTCTTCAAAACTTCATGATTCTCTCTATAATGAGGATTGTACTTTCCAGCAGCTTGGAACTTACATTCATTCTATAAGAGATCCTGTCCGTAACAGAGTAACTCTGGTAGGTATATTTATTTTTAGAAGATTAGGTAGCTCTCTAAGAAATATGACTGTTATTTCAAATTTGTCAGAATGCAGGATTTTGTCTGAATCATGAAACAGATATTTTTTATGATTTTTAAAATCTCTTGCAATATGTCATTTTTTGTACTATTTTACTTTAAAGTAATTCTGCTTAACTTTTCTACAGTTGCTTTATTATTTAAAAATTATGGAAAACAAATCTTGTTTAAATAGTTGAATTTTATATTGATAGGATTTTTGTCTTTTCATTAAAAGTTAATCTTTTTTAGTGATGGTGACTCTTATGTATAAAAATTAAACATTTCATTAAAACAAGAACTCTTAGAAATGGTTTTTATTTATTTTTAAAGATTTTATTTGTTTATTTAAGAGCGAGAGAGAGCAGGAGCAGGGGGAGAGGCAGAGGGAGAGGGAGAAGCAGATGCCCCACTGAGCTGGGAGCCTGACGCAGGGCTCTATGTCAGACCCTGAGATCATGACCTGAGCCGAAGGCAGATGCTCAACCGGCTGAACCACCTGGGTGCCCCTGGAAATGTTTTTTAAATAAGCACATTTACAGTTTCTGAAATTTGGAAGTATTCAGTTCCATTTGAAGAATACTTATTTTTTATTTATTTTATTGAATTTTACTTTGACAGGCAGTCTTATAAAGCATAGCCATTTTTAAGACATTCAAAGTCTTAGAATGCACAAATTCTATTTACATGCTCCTGTTTGTTTCTGTTCTTTCCCCTAGGAATTGAGTAATGGCTCCATGGTTAGGATCACTATTCCTGAAATTGCCACCTCTGAATTAGGTATGATTGAGGTCAGACCTCACTTCCATGTATTCTCAGTTTGATTGATAAGATTTGTAGTATTTGCTGATTTGCAAAAGTAATTGGGATTTTTAAAAATTTGCTTTTTTGAAGCCGTGGGTTTGAGGTTTTTACTTTGCAGAGAAGCTGTGAAGAGCTGGGGAGCACTTTTCAGTGTCTACTCCATGTGTGCTCTAAGGCTAGGGGTACATTTGAAGGATGTGCTAGTTCCGTTTCTCTGAGATTTCTTATGTTGAAGAAGGCCATGCAGTGAGTGGACATGCCTCTTGCCAGAAAATCTGAGAAACAAGGAAGCCTAAGCAACTAAAACAGTTTTTGGCATATGTGATGGCTTTTAATCATATAATAAATATCTCAGTTGTTATATAAATTGAGAAATTAACATAATTGCCTAAATTGAATAAAACTTAATGTTATAGTCAAAATACAGTCAGGTGTATTTTAATAAAATTCGAGTCTGCTTAAGTTATTATTGAAACACAACTTGGAAAATACTAGGAGAATATTTCTGAATAGAGAATAGTAAAACTTTAGAATTGAAAGGATTTGTCAACAATTGTAAGTTAAGGATGTATAAGAAAATTCAGAACATCTATTAGTTTCAAAATCTCAGTGGCAAAGCAAAATATTGGCAGGTTGTGTGATTTCTGGAATTTGGTAAGTAGGGTAGAATGACTTTTTAATTTTAGGAAATTTCTTTCATTAGTTTGGTAAAATGATACAGTGAGTAGGTATAGAGATACCTTGCTTTTCTAAGAGGTATTTAGCCAATAATTTCAAGGCCACGTACCTTAGAAGTATAACCTAAACAAAATATATAAAAACAAATAATGGACTAAATAAAATAAATGAAAGGGGAGTAAAATCTTGCTCTCTCATAGCCAAATAGAAGTCACATAAGTTTCTGTACTTCACTTGGAAGTTTCTGTACTTTACTTGTAAACATCCCTCAGCCCCTCAGGCGGTATCTGGTTTACACTTATTTTGGATTCAACCACGACAAACTGGTTATTTGGTTTTCTAACATTTATTCTATTTGACTCTAATCTTTGCTGTATGTGTACACACATAGCCAATTGATGAGAAAGGATATGCTGCTGAGGATGGGCCTGTTGACAGTGGCAGTGGGAAGGGAATAGGGGAATCCTCTAAAGAGAAGATGTGAGAATACAAAAACGTTGCAGTTTGGGGCCATTTAACTAAGAAAAGCAGACCCAGGGCTCTTCTGTGCAGCAGCATGACAGTGTGGCACTGTGACTGATATTTCTACAACGGCACTGAGTCACTAAGGAAGGTATAAATTACGTAGTATTGGCTGATCCGTTACGTAAAACATTTATAAAGTGAATGGTGTCAGAAATAATTAAAAGTTACAAAGTTTTCGTTAATAGGGATGTTAACTCATTGAGAACATCTTTTAATGATAGTTAAGCATTGCTATTTGAGGTTGCGTATATTGAGTATTGCATATTTTACTGAAGTATTTCAGCAGTATTTTATATAAACTTATTCATGTAGAAATTACATGTTTTTGATAGAATGACCTTTAATTTATTGTCCAAACTAGAGTATTTTTGAGAACAAAATGGGGAGCTATTAGTCATTGCTGGGGCAGTGGGTATAAATCAGTTCTGTCTCAGGTAAGCTGGACTGTTGGTTGTCTTACTTCTGACCCAAAATCAGTGGGTTGAAAGCTGCCCTAAGACCTCTTGCAATCCCTGTTGAATTCAGTAGTTGGTTTAAGTTTTAAGTGATCGGCAGGGAATGTTTGCATCCCGCTGGCTCTGTAATGACAGTTCTCTTTTCAGAGTAATTGGCCTTTACACAGAAGTAGTTAAAAAAAAACAAAACTTTCTTATTAAAAGGGGAAAAGAAATATATATGGGAAGCATACTAAAATTAATCTTTGCTTTTAATAGTGCAAACATGTTTGCAAGCAATTAAGTTTATCCTGCCAAAGGAAATAGCTGTTCAGATGCTTGTCAAGTGGTACAGTGTCCACAGTGCTCCGGGAGGACCCAGTTATCATTCCGAGTGGAATTTATTTGTGACTTGTCTCATGAACATGATGGGTTATAACACAGACCGCTTAGCATGGACCAGAAATGTAAGTACATATAATTGTTTTTTTTTTTTTTTTCTGAGTTATTCTGTTGTTACCAATGTAATGTTTGCATAATTGGTAATATAGTATTTAGAGTACGTAACAGATGAATTTACTAATAGGTAGACCTTAATCAACAAAATGGAATAATACTAAGGCTTATTGTGTCTATCTATCTATTTGGTAAATCACATGTCATTTAATATTTAATGATAATGTTTTACTGGTAATTATAATATTGAGTTTTATAACATGGGAAAGCATGTTTGACTATAATTTCTCATTTCATCTTTGTAAAATGACTGCAAGTTATGCTAGGATTAGTAGTAACATCTTGGTTTTTTTATTAATGAAGAAACTCAATCACAGAGAGAAAACAGACTGGTGATTTGCTCCAAACAGGGCCTAGACTGTGTCTTCTGAATGATGGCTTAGTGTTTTTCTCTGTAGTCCATGCTGTTTTCATACACAAATTGCTTAGTCTTTGGGGATGAATGTTTGATTTGAGGGCAATTTCAAGGGCTTTAGCCTAAGTATCGACTCTGTTAATGATGTGAAGCTGTATCCCTCTCTCTCCACCCCAGAAGCTTTTTTACAGGCCTTTAACAGGTTATTTACAAAACCAGCAGAGTAGTGTCTTCAGTATTGGTGGTTCCTTTTGGCTCTAGAGATAACTCCCAGGACAACCTTGCCTGGGTCACTCTAAAGAAATCATTCTAGAACACACTTACCTTTGTCTGGGTAGCTCAGCTGTACATTTTAGTCTTATAATAGTAAATCCATTTAAAAAATCATTGTTTTCTTCATTATGAACATACATTCTTACTGAGGGAAATCTGGAAAATGGAAGAATTAAGAAAATAATACTGCTCAGATAACCACTCTGAATATCTTTGTATTGCCTTTTAGATAAACATGATATAAATGAAAAGTTCCAATATCATTAAAAATTCCTGGGTTGCGTGGGTGGCTCAGTTGTTGGGCATCTGTCTTCGGCTCAGGTCATGATCCCAAGGTCCTGGGATCGAGCCCCGCACCGGGCTCCCTGCTCAGTGAGCCTGCTTGTCCCTCTCCCTCTGCCTGCTGCTTCCCCTGCTTGTGCTCTCTCTCTGTCAAATAAATAAGTAAATAAATAAATAAAATCTTAAAAAAAAAAATTCTTAGGCAGAACCCCCCATTTTATCATCTTCATAATAGGTTACCATGTGGTTTTATCATAATTAACCAACAACTAATAATAGAACATTGTTAAATCAGTTTCTTTTCTCATTAGGAATAATTTGCAAACACAGATCTTTACAGCTGTAGTCACTTCTTAAGAACTTAACCTTAGAAGAGCCATTACTAAGTCAAATAATTTTCAAAAAGGGTTGCCCAGTTGACATTCTCACTAGCTTCATTTAGAAGTGCCCATTTCAGCATAGTGATGATTTGTGGTGTGGTGAACCTTTGCCAACTTAGTGAGACATTTTCTCTTATTCCTGTCTAAGTAAATGGTAATGGGTTTTTCAGATTCTCATTGGTTATTTATTTATTTATGGAGGCTCCATGCCCAACGTAGGACCCTGAGATCAAGAGTTGGATGCTCCACCGACTGAGCCAGCCAGGAGTCCCTCTCATTGGTCATTTATAGTTGTTATTTTTTGACTCACATTTCATGTCCTTGCCTGTGTTTCATTTTCTTCTCTGCCCAACAGCCGAAGTAATCCTGTCTGACAAAGTCAGGTCATGTCACTCTGCTTAGAATCCTCCAGTACCTTCCCTTCCTACTCAGAGTAAAAGCCAGAAGCCTGCAAGGTGCCATGTGACCCATCCCTCTCTTACCTCTCTCATCTTGTCTCCTCATCCCTGCCTTGCTCACACTGTTCCCCCCCACAGGCTTCCATTACTCTTCTTGGAACGTACCATGCGTGTTCCTGCCTCAGGGTCTTTGCACTTGCTGTTAACGCTAGAGAAAAAGCCTTCCCCCAGATAAGACAAGCCTAGATCTTTTTCAGGTGGCACCTCAGTGCATCCTGCTCTGTCCATGTGGAATTGTTACCCCTCTCCATACTTTTTATCCCCTTTACCTGTTTTATTTTTCCCTTAGCACTAATTAAATATGCTGTATATTTTTACTTATTTATATTGCTTGTGTGTCTCTCTTCCTTCTAGAATGTGAATTTGTGTAAGCAGGGATTTTTGTTTAGTTTTGTTCACTATCTCTAGGACCTATAGTAGTGTGGCATAGATGGGTGCTCAGTGAATTTGTGGAATCAATGCTCTTTTACGTCTGAATGAGATAATATATTTAAGAATTTGTGTGTGTTTTATCATGTGAAAGAATTTCCCTCTGAAATTTCCTTGAGAAAAACCTTCCTGGGAAAATAGGGACAATTTTCTTATTTTAAATAGTTGCATGAAAACTACTTTATTCCACATTTTCCCATTCTTCATTAAATATGAAGAAATTGAGCCTTACTAGAAACTAAGGATTTCTGCAATGCTTCAGCTTTGTGTAGTTGTTGTGTGTTACTGTGCTGTGGAACTTGTTGATGAATATAGGCTGTTGTGCTCCATTCTCTAGCAGAGAACCAGGTACCCCTCAGGTTTCCATGTTAGGGGGAAGACTGAGCACCTACCATTTTTTCTTTCATAAAGAAGGGCGGGGCTCTCTGACTTATTTATTGGATAATAGTCCTAAAAGGGAAAAAGGAAATCAGTTCTGAGGCTGAGTTGCTTTCACATTTATTTATAGGACTGCATAATTAAACCCTTGCTATTCTTTTGTCCTTACATCAAAGCTCAGGATGAAATGGTCCTCAATGGCAAATGGCTTTAATTTTGCTTTGTTCAGATATATCCTTTCTTGTTTTCATTTAAATAATGGGGTGGAGATTAGGGAGTACAGGATTTTTGCCAATGACTAGTTACATGATTTTTGGCATTTCTTTGGGCCTTCCTTAATTTACTGATGTGTTGAATGAGAGCACTGGACCATATGATATTTCCTTCTGGTTCTCACAGTCTATGAATGGTTGCATCTGGGGTTAACTTTTTGTGTCCTTCAGGATGGTCATATTTTCATTAGTTAGAAGTTGAACCTCTGCTGAAGGCCAGGCATGATGCCAGGCTTTTCAGATATTCATTAGGCAAGATAGTTCCTCTCATGGAATTGACAATCTCAGGAGAAGGCAGGTAAGTATTTTATGTCAGTTTATGATAAAGGTCAGGGATCTACAGAAGCATATAACAGGGTTGGGTAACCTGCAGAATATTAAAATAATGAAAATAAAATAGATCCATATATGCCACAAAGAGGTATCTGTATCAGATAATTTCTGTTGTCGTTTTTCATAATTCTAGGTCTTATAAATGTGATAACTATAGCAAGGACATTCTTTGTGATTGTGGTATTTAGAATATGTGAGAGAGAGAATGTGTGTATGTAGGTGTGCACATATGTGCTAAGTTTTGGTTGAAGGTTTAGGTAAGATAGCTAACAGAAATGCATCTGTTGCTTTGATTTTATTATTGTCATTTTGTTTTTTGATAGTATTGTGTGTGAGTTGGACCGTGTTTTCTTTGAATGCTTTACGAGAAAACCTTTTCTCATGATCAGTTTTAAAAATTACTCAGTTTTACAAGCTACTTTATTCCATTTTATATTTAATATTTAAGTGTCATATTTATTAAATATTGAAATATTGTAATATAAATATTCAGCTTTAAAAATTATTGCTGTCTGTCTTTAGTTTTTATATAGAAATCAATTTTCATATGAGTGATACTGATTGACAAATATGTAAGTTTTTATAATAAAGCATCGGAAAATAGCCATTGCCATTTATGGGCTTATGGTTGATGAATTGGTAGTTCAGTGCCAATGTGAAGTAGCAGAGGTGGCAAAGGTGATGCCGGGGGAACTGAGTAAGAGTGAACTTTGAGAAAAGTGCTTTTATGTAACTGTATTAGTTAGGATAGGCTGTATATAACAAAATCCTCAAAAGATGTAATAGCTCACACAATAAAAATGTAAGTCTTGCTCCTATAACAGTACTTAGCAGGTGAACAGGCTCCACAGTTACTAGGGCACCAGGCTGATGGAGCATCTGCCATCTTCAACATGAGGCTTCAAAGATTGCCCTGGGGTTGACTCTATCAGTCAGGTACAAGGGAGAAGTGCCTGGAGGAGCATACACAGGAGTTTTTCATGAACAGGGCATGGAAGTGATAACATCCACTTTCTTTCTTTCTTTCCTTTTTTTTTTTTAAGATTTTATTTATTTATTTACCAGAGAGAGAGAGAGCACAAGAAGGGGGAGCGGCAGGCAGAGGGAGAGGGAGAAGCAGACTCTTCGCTGAGCAAGGAGCCCAACACGGGACTTGATCCCAGGACCCTGGGATCATGACCTGAGCTGAAGGCAGACGCTTAACCGACTGAGCCACCCAGGCATCCCTAACACCCACTTTCATTCATTGTCACACTGTCACAGGGCCATACCTAACTCTGAGGGAGGCAGGGATATGTAGCCTGGCTGTGGGTCCAGGAGAAAAGGAGAACTCTTTGAAGAGTAGCTACCTGTCTCTGCCATAGAATTGTTAGCCTGTCCTCTATAGACAGACTCTAAATAAATGTCTGCTTGGTTCTGACATTTGGCTAACATTGGGTTATACTTAGCATATTTGGGATATGGCTAAAGGTCCTTGCTCTACTAAAGTAGTGGTGATCCGTGTCATCACAGAAGTCGGGGAGGAAAGGAAACCACCATTGCAGTGCCTGTGGGCCGAGGCACTGTACTAGATGCCTTCCATCTATGATTTCATTTCTTCTTCACAGTAATCTGAGAGGAAAAGTATTCATACCATGTTTTTCCAGATGAAAAAATGAGTTTTGGTGACTTTCCTTAGTTTCCATAATTGGTGAAACTGATATCTGAATTCTTTGAGTTGATCAGTTAATTTATATGATTTTATCTTTTTTGGGGTTGTCTTTCAGTTTGACTTTGAAGGATCACTTTCCCCAGTCATTGCACCCAAAAAAGCAAGGCCTTCTGAGACAGGATCTGATGATGTAAGCATTCTTACTTCTTGCTACTACAAAGTAATTTGTGGGTACTTGTACTAGAATCTACAGACATGGTACTCTTGTTGATTTGTGTATATTTCTGACACCTTTTGCTTCATTTTAATACTGAATAGCAGTTATCTGGAAGGTTGGATATGTTAGGTTTTCTGTGGTTATTCATATACTTTTGTCTTTAATGATCATCTAAAAATTACTGAACATAGGTAATACACATGATTTGAGTTTGGATTTGTAGCTATTTTACTGCTAATTAATCCTCTGATTTAGGTCCTCAGTCATACTTGATTCCATGGGTATATTCTTAAGTGATTAAGAAGATTTTTTTAAATTGAGGTGTAATTTACATAAACGAAATGCTTAGATCTGAAGTTTACAGTTTGATAAACTTTGACAAATAAACACTCATGTAACCCATAACCCCTCTCAAAACACAAAACCGTTCCGTTATTCCATAAAGTTTCCATGTGCCATTTTTAATCATTCCCTTCCTTCCCTTCCTCTATTCTTGAAGCAACCACTGATTTGAATTCTATCACTATAAGTTAATTTTGCCTGTTCTAGAACTGGATATAAATGAAATAATGTGGTTCATAATCTTTGGTATAAAGATTTCTTTCATTTAGTGTGATGTTTTTGAGATTCATCCCAGGTGTTGCAGATATCAGCAGTTTGTGCCTTTTATTGCTGAGTAGTGTGAATATACCATAGTTTGTTTATACATCCTTCTGCTGATGGATACCTAGGCTTTTTCCATTATTTGGCTATTATGAATAAGGCTGCCATCAGTATTCAGTGACAAGTATTTGTGGACATGTATTTTCATTTCTTCTGGGTAAATACCTAGCAGTGAAATTGATGGATCATTGCTGGTTCTCAAACTCATTATACTACATTACAATCTGACCGGTGATAAATGAGAGTTCCTCTTGTTCTTCATCTTGGCCAGCATTTGCTGTTGTCAGTCTTTTTCATTTTAACTATTTGAGTGTATAAAGTAGTTTCTCTTAGGTTTTAATTTGCCTTTTCCTCATGACTAATGATGTTAAACACTTTTTTATGTGCTTATTAGCTACTTACATATCTTTTTGTCAAGTTTCTGCTCCAGCTTTTTACAGTTTTTTAATTGGATTTTTAAAAATATTTATTGAGCTGTAGAAGTTTTTTGTATATTCTGGATATGAGTTCTTTGTTGTGTATGTTTTGGGAATATTTTCTCTCGGTATATGATGATGAACAGATTTTTAAAAATTTTAGTTACTCATCTTACCAATATTTTACTTTTATGGTTTGTTCTTGCTGTATCTGGTCCAAGAGTGTTTAAGTTAGAATAACACACTGTATTAAACCTTACAAAAACATCAGTAAATTCCAGGACCCGAAAATAGCATAAATCATATTCTCTCAACACAGTACAATAAATCAAAGTAAAAACAGAAACAGACTCAGTACTTGGAAAATGGAGTACAATCAGTGTGAATATAAAATTCAGTTGGTTATTAGGTTGTTATTGCTAGCTCCAGCATCCTATAAACATAGATGAATATACTAACCAGATACAAGTAGACTTCTCCCCTTACCAAAACACGGATCAGTGTAGTGGTCACTAAACTTGCCTATCTACACTTCCCACCTTTTATTCTTTACTTTTGGCTTCATAAGAAATCACCTAAGATAATCTTAATTTTCTTTCTCAATCTCTATAAATAGTGGGATTCTTCTCTCAGTCTATTTCCTAATAGGGCATGACTAAAATTTTTCAAATGGGTTTTGAAAAGTGGTTTGTCTTAATGTCTATTGCTGGCATCTGGAAATTGCTTAGCTATTTTGATGTGGGTCTAATTTTTAAGCATTGTGATTTTTTTCCAACTTAATGTGAAAATAGAACTTGAATTGTTTTAATGATGACATTACAAGGAGGCATTATTTAAAAAAATAATATCTTCTTTATTTTTCTCAGGACTGGGAGTATTTACTAAATTCAGACTACCACCAGAATGTTGAGTCTCATCTTTTGAATAGATCTTTATGTTTAAGTCCTTTGGAAGTTTCACAGATGAAGGATGAGGATTTTTCACAGAATCTCATTCTGGATTCTTCTACACTTCTGTTTACTCATATACCTGCAATTTTTTTTGTTCTTCACCTTGTCTATGAGGAGCTTAAGTTGAATACTCTAATGGGAGAAGGAATTCGTTCACTTGTTGGCCTTCTTGTTCAGTTGGCAAGGTAAATATCGTTTGTAGATTAGAAACTACCAAGAGGTCCTTAGATGACTTGATCTCAGCCATGAATATCATATAGGAACCTTGCAAATAAATTTCTGAAATCTACCTTTTCAGAAAACCAGAGCATTTTCTATAAACCACAGAGTGTTTGAAGGTATTGGCTATGTAAAGGACTTGTGGGCTGTTATGGGGTTCTTAGTCTTTATCCTAAGATTAGTGGGACATCATAAAAGTGTCTTAAACAATGGAGGTGACCTGTTCAGCTCTTCATTTTGACAAGCTGACTTGGCTACACTATGGTGGGCATTGTATAACACCTGCTGTTTTATAGTAATACCTAAATTCAAATAGGAGGTATAGTTAACACAATCATAGTTTACATATATGAATTGTAGGTATTACGATCCCTGTTTTAATGATGATGAAACTTGTCTAAGTTTGTTCCTAAGAACATGAATATTGTTTGCTAGTTGAGGGTTCTTTTTGCTGTGTTTTTGTTGTCTCAGTCTGTGGTTATCCCTGTCTTTGAGGCTCTTGTAGTGTATCCACAATAAGATTGTGTTCGTCACTGAATTGTGAAGGTCATATTTAGGTGCTATTTCAGCCTTTGTGACACTTGGTAATAAAGTTGAATTTGAATTGAAATGTCAAACTCTTGAGTTAAGATTATAGCACATTTTCTAATTTCTATGCTCTTCCTTGAGACTCTGAAATTCTTTTCTGAAAAGTGGCAGTTTTTTTTTTTTTTAAAGATTTTATTTATTTATTTGACAGAAAGAGAGAGACAGCAAGAGAGGGAACACAAGCAGGGGGAGTGGGAGAGGGAGAAGCAGGCTTCCCGCCCAGCAGGGAGCCCGATGCGGGGCTCGATCCCAGGACTCTGGGATCATGACCTGAGCCGAAGGCAGTCGCTTAACCAACTGAGCCACCCAGGCACCCCAAAAAAGTGGCAGTTTTAATTGATGGTCAGTTTCTCTTATGACAAATCATTACTAGCATGAAAATTCTTTTGTAATGAAATGACTTCCGAACTCTAATCATGGCTTTCTGAAATAAGTAACATTTTTATAATGTTTTATGTTTTTAAAGCTAATTTTTACATAATATATCTTATTTAATCTTCAAAAGTGAGTGAAGGAGGATTTATCTACTTTCTGGAAGAAAATACTGAGGCTAATAGAGATAACTTGCTGAAGACAACAGAACTAACAAATAATAAAGGAGAAACTAGTTTAACCTCCATAAAATTTATCTAGCAAAAAGTTTGGGCTGCGTTTGTTATATTGGGCACTTCAAGGTCCAGAAATAGAATAAAAGGACTCTAGATTTGATTATCTTCTTTGTCATAAGTTTTTTAAATTGAAAAGTTGAACTGATGAATCCTAACTCTATGGGGAAAAATGCTCTAATACCTTTCTTGTGATTTCTTTTTTATATGCTCTTATTGTTTTAGGGATTTAAAATTGGAGCCTTATGTAGATCATTACTATAGAGATTACCCAACACTTGTCAGAACCACTGGACAAGTGTGCACAATTGATCAAGGTAAGTGTTTGTGCCATTAAAGATTATCTAAACGGTGAGTAACGTTTTCTCGTATCTTTCTTGATGAATAGCACTGTATTTCTTACCTTTACTGTCTAAGTCAGAGGTGCTATTTTTCCATCAGGTAGATTTCAGTTTGTAGTGTTTGACCTCTGACTTACAGTAAGAGATAACATTAACTTCTCCTTCGGTGTGTGGGAAAAGTTTTATCCATCCCCAAGTGCTAAGGATGCTTTGCCCTAGACCTGTCTAATCAGTAGCTAGTAACCATATGTTATTTAAATTAATTCATACTGAAAATTTAGTTCCTTAGTTGCATTAGCCCCATTTCACGTACTCAGTAGCCACATAGAATAGTGGCTGCCATATTGGATAGTACAGGTATAGAACATTTCTGTCACCATTCTATTGCCTTAGACCTTGAACTACAGCGACTCAAGATCGGGTCCCAATTGTTAGAGTGGAATCCTAGGTTTCTCTTGTTTTCTCACCTTTAGGATTAGGGTACAAAATTTTGATTAGATTCTTCATATGCCTTGAGTATAAGAATTTGCTAAATTTCCATCCAGAGTGGGATAAGATAGTAGTCATTTACATTCTACATATTATAATATAGTCAGTCATTTTCTGTGACAGAAAACATGGAGTATTTTGGAGAAAAATGTTATTCTGATTGTTTCCAAATGGCAGATACTGATTATTTTCCCTTTAGAATAAAATTGTATTGTGGGGCGCCTGGGTGGCTTAGTTGGTTGAGCATCTGACTCTTGATCTCGGCTCAGGTCCTCCTCTCACAGTTGTGAGTTCAAGCCCCATGTTGAGCTCCACACTGGTCACGGAACCTACTTTAAAAAAAAAAAAAGAATAAAATGGTATTATCTTAATGTATTCTTGTGTCTTTATAAATGTTTATCTAATTCTAAAGGTCAAACAGGATTTATGCATCATCCATCATTTTTTACTTCTGAGCCACCAAGTATTTATCAGTGGGTGAGTTCTTGTTTGAAGGGTGAAGGAATGCCCCCCTATCCTTACCTTCCTGGAATCTGTGAAAGAAGCAGACTTGTAGTCTTGGTATGTATTACCTATCTTGTTTATCTTTTTCTTTTTAAACTTAATTTTTAAAATTACACAAAAAAATTAATTTTTTTTCATTTTGTGTACATTTCTGTGAATTTCAGCAAATGTATAGGTTCATGTAATTACCACCATAATTAGGCCACGGAACAGTTCCAACACCCCCAAAACTTCCCACAAGCTTTTGCGATTCATCCAAGTTCTTGCCTGTGTCAGCAGTTTGTTGCATTTAATTGCTGAGCGCTAGTCCTTTGTGGGATGTTTCACAGTGGTTACCCATTCACCCGTTGAAGATATTTGGGTTGGTCCCAGTTTTTTAGCAGTTATGATTACAGCTCCTATGAACATTCATGCCTAGGTTTTTGTGTAAATGTAAATTTTCATTTCTCAGGGATAGATACCCAGAGGTGGGATTGATGGTTATAAAAGTAAGTATTTTTCAAAGCAGCCATACCATTTTACATTCTCACCATCAGTTGTGAGAGTTCCAATTTTTCTACATCCTTGTCCGTTTTGGTATGGTCATGATTTCTAATTTTTGCTATTTTTGATAGATGTGTACTAGTATCTCATTGTGGTTTTAATTTGCATTTCCTTAATGGCTGATGTTGTTTTTAGAGTTCTAGATAGGAGGTTTTGTCAGCTATGTGGATTGTAAATATTTTCTTCTGGTTTGTAGCTGTCATGTCTCATCATTCTCTTAATGTTTCTTTTAGCAGAGCAAAAATGTTTAATATTATTGAAGCCAGTTTATCCAGTTTTTCTTTTATGGATAGTGCTTTTGGTGTCCAAGAATTCATTGTTTAACTTCAGGTCACAATTACTGTCTCATGTGTTTTTTTGCAGAAGTTTTATAGTTTTATGCTTTATACTTAGATCTGTAATCCATTCTGATAATATTTTTTTCTTTTTAATAAGATGTGAGGTTTAGGTTAAGGTTCTTACTCCATTTGGATGTCCAATTCTTTTAAACCATTTGTTGAGAAGACTCTCCTTTCTCTATTGCTTTTGCACTTTTGTCAAAAGTTAATTTGCCACAATTTTGTCGATCTATTTCTGGGCTTTCTTTTGTTGTCCATTGATCTATGTTGCTGTCCCCACTGTGTTGATTACTGTAGCTGTATAGTGAGTCTTAAAAATTGGTTAGTGTGATGATTCCTTTTGTTACTCTTCTTTTTCAAAATTGTTTTAGCTATTTTGTTCCTTTGCCTTTTCATTTAAATTTTACAATCAGCATGTGTATAGCTACAAAAAAAATTCTACTTGAATTTTTTTCTCCAAAGAAACGCATCTTTACTTACTTTAAAAAATTAGTTTACTTTGAATAGTTAATACATGTGCAAGATCAGACCTTCAAATCGAACCGAAGGACTTTAGTAAAGGTGAGTTCCTTCATGCTCCTGTTCCTTGGTCCCTTCTCCCTGGGGCAGCCGGCCTACAGGTCCTTTGTGTACCTTTCCAGAGATGGGGCCTTCCTAGGCTTATAGGAGAACCCCATGCTTTTGTCTCCTCCACAAATACCACTGGACTGCAAATGTCTTTGTACCCCACATGTCTTTTCCTTATTCTGCATTCTGCTTTACTTCATGTTGAAAGAGGCTTCAGAGTCCCCTGTGGCTCTGAAACAGACATGTAAAATAGTGATTCTTCTTTTTTAAAAAAATGATGGTAAAATCTACGTAACGTGATGTTTATTATTTTAAATATTTTTAAGTGTACAGTTAATTCAGTGGCATTAAATACCTTTACAGAATGTTAAGAACAGGTTAATCCCAGAACTTTCACATCCCTTGATACCTGTGTCAAAACATTTTAAGTAAAACCACCAAATATATTGGTCCTGTCCAACTCTGCTGAATGGGGGGTTGACTTGGTGTAATATCTAGCCACAAAGAGGAGCAAGAGAAATATGAATATACCAAGTCGGTCAGCCTCCAACTTAAATTATGTTAGTCAACTTACAGATATTCATATTATGACTTTTTTTTTGTTAGATATGATGTCAGTTAGGTTTAGGAATATGTCACTTGCAATGCTGGTATTGGTTTAGAATATAGGATTTTTTTTTAAATTTTTTTTTTTAAAGATTTTATTTATTTGACAGAGAGAGACACAGCGAGAGAGGGAACACAAGCAGGGGGAGTGGGAGAGGGAGAAGCAGGCTTCCCTCGGAGCAGGGAGCCCAATGCGGGGCTCGATCCTAGGACCCTGGGACCATGACCTGAGCCGAAGGCAGACGCTTAACGACTGAGCCACCCAGTGGCCCTTAGAATATAGGATTTTTAAGATTCTCCAGCATTGTAGTAACATTTTAATAGAATTGTGCTACTTTCAGAAAAAAAAAAAGCTACTTGCAGGTGCAGCTCTTGGTGGTAGTAGCAAGTAGCAAATACTCAAATGAGAACTTTGAAGGCCAAAGTGGAGAAGGGTGTGGGTTAGGGTTCACCTAACAGAAACAATCCAGGTGTCCATTAGTTTATGAATAGAGAAAGTTTGGTAAATCTGCATAATGGAATACTACTCAACAATAAAAAGAAACAAACCACTGATGCATGCAGTAATGTGAATGAATCTCAGAGGCATGCTAAGTTAAAGAAGTAAGACACAGAAGATTACATATTCTAAGATTCCATTTATGCGACATTATAGAATAGGCAAAACTATAGGGAAAGAAAATAGGTGAGTTGTTTCCGGTGCTGGGTGTAGCAGGAGTGGATTGACTATAGCGGGTATGAGGGAGCTTTTTGGGGTGATGGAAGTGTTCTATATCATGACTGTAGTAGTGGTTATATTATTGTATAATGTTTGTCAGTACTCAGAGCTGTACACCTAAAATGGATGAATTTTCCTATAATTCCTGTAATTATACCTTGTTTGTTTAAAAAATAATGTTAATTTTCTCCTTATGCAGAGTATTGCACTCTATATACTTGGTAATGAGAGCTCTGTTTCTGAGGACTCCTCACAGTATTTATCCAGAATAATTATAGGTAAGTCAGTGTAATGTTAGGCTTCCCAAAATGAATTATTTTTTTCCAAAACAAATTTTTATAAATGTTGATATCAGAGTTGAAATTAAAAAATGAAAAATTTCCTAAGTGTTTGCTTTAGAGGGCATGTTTTGCCTCATTTTAGAGGTGACCTCTTGTACTGGTCTAGCCTGCAGTCCACAGCTGATTTTCAGGGACCAGGAGTACTTCAAATTTAACAAATTTTTTGTTTTTTCAGTGTACATAAAAAGGACTATTTTGGCCTCAGGAAAATTATTACACTTTCCAGTCTGCCAAAGGACTGCCTATTTTGTTATTTTTTAGGAGTTATTTGTTAGTGAATTTTTATTTCCAAATGTCTTCTACATGTTACATGTTTTCTTTATGAGGATAACTATCAAAATAAAATTTCATTTTGTTGCCTTTTAGCCCCCCAAAAGTCACAAGCAGAACAAGAAGAAAACAGGTGACTTTTATTCAGATTGTGCTTATATATTAAAAATAGAAAGCACTATTGTGTTTTACTGTTGAATAACTTCATGTTTCATTCCCTTACAGGTTTAGTTTCAAGCATTCTACATCAGTTTCTAGTCTAGCTGAACAATTAGTTGTCTGGATGACTAACGTAGGTAAGGTAGTCCTTGTTACTTTCTACATGTCTTTGAGATGCTGGTGAGAACCGCCTGCTTTCCACAGAAACCTCCTTCCTCAGTAGGCCTTGTTTCCTCCCAGTGAGCTAGAACTGGGTGGCAGGACAGGGGCTCTCACTCTGTGAAAGGGTCCTGCAGGACCAAGATTGTGGCCCATCAAGCCACACTTCCTTTCCCTGACCTTGTCACAACTTCTATATCATAATCCTGC
This sequence comes from Leptonychotes weddellii, assembly GCF_054177405.1. Lineage (NCBI taxonomy): Eukaryota > Metazoa > Chordata > Mammalia > Carnivora > Phocidae > Leptonychotes > Leptonychotes weddellii. Next base: position 89,939,287 of record NC_138378.1, read on the forward strand.
TATGCCAGCTTTTTATCTCTCGGTGGGTAAGAAATGTTTATTTGCCCTTCTAGGCCAGTCAAAGCTGTGGCTCTGTAGTCATTACACATTCAGCCTTGAAGACATTGTAATACTCACATATCAGGAGGGAGTATTTCTGGCAAAATCTAAAAGTAATTATACAGACATTTCAGGGTATGCTTTTGAAGAATATAGGCTAGTGACTTAGGCTCCAAGATGAGGATACAATTGGGAGGAGGGAAAGGGAGGAGAGGAGTTCCCTATTCCCTTTTCCCAAAGCCAGTGCTCTTAGGCTTTAAACCGAGGAAAATACTAAAGACATTTTTTTGCATTTAAAATGAAGAACTAAAAAAAACTTTAAATTATGGACATGAAGGTATAAAAATATGGCAGTGTTACAGAACAGTATGTTATAAAGTAATGGTGTAATGAATATTACAGGATGTCTGAATTCTTAAAGAGTATTTTAAATGACTTAGCTTTTTGCTGTTTTTTTAATATGCTCCCTTAAAAATTATAATAGTTGTCCTATGGAATTACAATTGTCCTCTGCCGAAAAATATTAGATGAGTTAGTTCTGTTTGTATATTATATATTATAATATTTAATAAAAGTGTTATTCTCATAAGGAAACATTTTTACCTCAATAATTAATCAACTTTAAATATTAATAAATAATATATAATAGTATAAAATCTAGCCTGGTGATGGGTATTAAAGAGGGCACATTCTGCATGGAACACTGGGTGTTATACGCAAACAATGAATCATGGAACACTACATCAAAAACTAATGATGTAATGTATGGTGATTAACATAACATAATAAAAAAATTTAGAAAATCATTACAAGAAAAATAAATTTTACCTGAGGATTTGAAAAATTTTAAATATGAAGTGTGGTAAAATATAAAAGAATGTATAAAATGTGTAGAGAATAATAATAAGGTGAACATTGTTGTGTACTGGTCACCTACCATTAGAAATAGAACATTGCTAGTATATTAGAAGGCCCTACATCTCTGCTCCATGTGATAATCTTCCTCTCACACACCTTCTTACTACCTGTAATCATGGCCTTATCTAAATTTTGTATTACCTCATTTTCTTCGTAGTTTTACCATCTTTATATATTGCTTGGTGTTGTATGTCTTTGAACTTCATGTAAATGGATATAGATATAAATTATTTTTTTCTGCTCACTTCATCCATGTTGACTTGTGTAGTAGTAGGTCATTCATTTTCACTGCTACATACTCCATTGTTTGACTATAGCACCATTTATTTATCCATTCTATTGATGATAGCATTTGGGCTGTTTCCTCCCTTCCCTCTTTTTGTCATAGTGATTAGTGTTGCTGCTGAATATTTTAATAGTTGTGTGCTGGTGCACTTGTGTACAAGTTTCTGTATGGCTATTAGTGGACCATAGAGGTGGACCTATCTGTACCTGCCTTGTGTTTTCCAAAGCGATTGTACCACCACCAGCTGTGGGTGGGAAATACTGTTGATTTACTTTAATATGTGTCTATCAAGTGAGTGAAATTATAATTTTAATAATTTTAATTTGAACTTTCCTGATCACTTTTCATATGTTTATAGCCTATATTTTTCCTCTTTGGGAAATGTCTTTTTGTCTTTCCTGTCTTTCCTATTGGGTTGTTTCTCTTTTCCTTAAGGTTTTTGGTTCTTTTATTTTATTATTATTTTTTAAAGATTTTATTTATTTATTTGACAGAGAGAGTGAGTGAGAGAGCATAAGCAGGGGGAGGGGTAGAGGGAGAGGCAGACTCCTCACTGAGCAGGGAGCCTGATGCAGGGCTCAATCCCAGGACCCCAGGATCATGACCTGAGCTGAAGGCAGACGCTTAACTGACTGAGGCACCCAGGTGCCCCGTTTTTAATTCTTTAAAGGACCTTTTATACTAATCCTAGATGTCAAGACACTAGTCTGGTAGTAAGATGAAAAAAATCGATTTCTGTTTTGTCAGGATAGATGTTGATTAACTTGAGTCAGAGGATAATTGGGACAGTGGCAGGTCTAAATGAAAAATTTTCTCCCTTCCTTTCATCACAAGGTTTCACTTTAAGAGACTTGGAAACTCTTCCCTTTGGAATTGCTCTTCCCATCAGAGATGCAATTTACCACTGTCGTGAGCAGCCTGCTTCAGACTGGCCAGAAGCTGTCTGTCTCCTGATCGGACGTCAGGATCTTTCCAAGCAGGCCTGCGAAGGAAACTTACCCAAAGGGAAATCTGTGAGTATCAACATAGAAAGTTCAAAGTTCAGATTTAGTTTCAAAATCAAAGTAGTAATATTCTCCATTTTTTTCTTAAGTCTTTTTACAAGTGTATATATCAGTTTGTCTTTTATATTGTATGCCATATGGGGTTTATAATTGGGCAGATCTTCTTATTTATAAATTGAACATGGGAACAGGAGATTTTGTGAAGGCTCCTCTTGCCTAGACCTTTCTTTCCTTTTAAGTCAGGAAAAGTGCTGAGTCAGTAGATCCCCTACCATGACTCTTTCTCTGCTTGTACCATATCGGTAATTAACTACTTTGTGACTATTAGGTAGAAAAAGGGGGAGCACATGTATCCTTACTTTGAATATGTAACTGTTTTCTCTTTCATACTTTTTTGATGTGTTGAATTTCTTGAATTTAACCTTTTAAACAGGTGTAAATATATCTGTTTAATCACATAAAACTGAAGCTCCAGGAAAGGGTTTTTTGGGAGCTGGGATGGGGGACACTAAAGTTCTTTAGAAGATGTCTTAAGTTATTCCTCCTGAAATTCTATCCTTTGTCAGTCTTCCTCTGCTTTTATAAAGAATGGGTTCTGAGAAGCCTACAAATAAAAAATGAAATACATCATTACTCTCTAATTATCTCTCTCTCTTTTTTTTTAAAAGATTTATTTATTTATTTATTTGAGAGAGAGAATGAGATAGAGAGCATGAGAGGAGGGAGGTTCAGAGAGAGAAGCAGACTCCCTGCCGAGCAGGGAGCCCGATGCGGGACTCAATCCTGGGACTCCAGGATCATGACCTGAGCCGAAGGCAGTCGCTTAACCAGCTGAGCCACCCAGGCACCCTAATTATCTCTCTTTTAAAATCAGCTTCTTTTAGGGGCACCTGGGTGGCTTAGTCGTTAAGCGTCTGCCTTCGGCTCAGGTCATGATCCTGGGGTCCCGGGATCGAGCCCCGCATCAGGCTCCCTGCTTGGCGGGAAGCCTGCTTCTCCCTCTCCTACTCCCCCTGCTTGTGTTCCCTCTCTCACTCTCTCTCTCTCTGTGTCAAATAAATAAAATCTTAAAAAAAAATAAATCAGCCTCTTTTAAAACTTAAAAGTGGAATTTCAACTACTTTTTCTAGAACTCTATTTAACTTAAAAAAATATAAATGGTAGCACTGCATTACCCTGAGGATCATAGAGGATTCAGGGATGGTTTTCCCACTCTTGGTGACTCTTTTACTTTGGTTTTTTTTTTTTTTAGATCGAGTAGGAGGGGGCAGGGGGAGAGAGAATCCTAAGCAGGCTCCACCTAGCATGAAGCCCGACACGGGGCTCAGTCTCACAACACTGAGATCATGACCTGAGCTGAAATCAAGAGTTGGATGCCCAACCAACTGAGCCACCCAGGCACCCCGTTTGTACTTTGTTTATATCCCCAAGAGAACAGCACAAATTTGCCTCATCTTTTGAACCAACACATATTAATCAAAATACTGTAACTATTTATAATTCATATTACATCTTAGACTATTAATGTTTCTTCAGAGCTTCAGAGTCTGTATCAAAATTTTATTCCTAACATTAGAGTTGCCTACTGGATCTATGAGAGAAGCAGTTTCCATGGGATCCCATCTCCGGCAGGGTTGGCCCAGCACATCTCTCTTTTAATCTGCACTCATATAATAGCTCTTAGTTGAATTAGTGTTTGTCCTACTTTAAACAGAAAACCTTTTGTGTTTTTTTTTTTGCTAATAATAGGATTATCCTTTCCTTTATCAAGATAAGTTTTAGCATTTCGACCTCATTCGTTACTATGAGTGAAAGCAGTTTAACATCATTAGCACTAAAACCAAATGGTATTGATAATCTTTGATCTATTTAGATGTCATTTTAAGTAATTCTATCTAAATTCAGTTTGATCAGTTATTTGAGGTTACATTTTATATTATTTGAGGCTACCTTTTATGACTCATCGAAATTCAGTTTTTGAACTATTTGGATCTATACTTTATAGCCAACTCACCCAGTAGAATAGTTTCTTTTAATGTTAGATATTCCTTAGGAACCGTAATGAATATTTATGAACTAAGTAAGAGGGATTAGTCAGTCACATCTGCTATAATTTTTTTAGGCTAATGTTGCTTCCCTGTTAAATGTTGCAAAACTTTAGCATTTTAACTAGGAATTAATCTTTTGTTAAAGGAGTATAAAGTTCTTGAGAGAAAATGAGAAGATTTTATGCTATTCACATCTAGGTTGCAGTGTGATTGAATTACTTGGATGGGGAGGGCTCATATGAAAACACATGCTGAGCTTCTGAGGACAGAATGATAATCAGGGGATTAACCCTCTTCATTTGTTTTGCTGTAGCTACTTTCTGATTAAGGAATTTTTATTTAAGACATCCTTATTAAAAAAAATAAAATCAATAATGATCCATTTAAAGTACTAAAGTAAGAAAATTTTGTTCAGCTTCCTCCAGCCCTTGGCTTATATCCTCCCAGGTTGTTTTTTTCTGCTTATATTAATCAAAGATAATATTTATGTTTGTGTGGGTTCTTTAGTAATAGTGAGTGGGTTTCATATTCTGCTTGCAGTAATTCGTTTCCTTTTTAAGATATTTAGGATGTAGTTAGAGTTTTAGAAGTTATTTAGAATGTTCAATGGATCAGCTTCCTGACTATTTCCTAAATTTAATGTTTTTCCCTTGGCTCAATAAAGAATTTTCCCAAGTGAGCAGTATAATTGTACTTTTAAAAAAGACTTCTAGATTAGAGTCCCAGTATACACTGGGAACCCAAACCAGCCTTGCTTTGGAATACATATTTTCTCTGTACAATAGAGTCATGGCACATCATCCTGTATATCCTTGTGTTCAGTAAGTGCATGGTGTTTGGTTTTTAAATTATTATTACAACCAAGTCTGTTACTCAGGTGCTCTCATCAGATGTTCCTTCAGGAACAGAAACAGAGGAGGAAGATGATGGCATGAATGACATGAATCAGGAGGTTATGTCGTTAATATGGAGTGAAGATTTAAGAGTGCAGGACGTGCGAAGGCTTCTTCAAAGTGCACATCCCGTCCGTGTCAATGTAGTACAGTACCCAGAACTCAGTGACCACGAGTTCATTGAGGAAAAAGAAAACAGGTAAAGGAGGCATGTTGTTATCTGTTGTCAGTGTTTTTTAACACAAAAAACCCTAAAAAGATACTTCAGAGTTAAAAGTACCATGTGTTGTAAGTTTTTATCCATCCTCGGTAAACCATACATTTTTTCAAAATATTTTGGCATTTGATAACACAAGAGTGTCTGATGACATAAGTGATCCTCCTCCTCTTGAAATGCAGCTCTGTTATTTAGAAAAGGTGACTCTAAGACCATTTTGCTTAGTTACCGTAAGAATTTACAAACAAAGCAAAACTCAACTCATTCTTCCGTATCTTGATGAGGAAAAAAATATGTGTGTGTGTGTATATGTGTGTGTGTGTATATGTGTGTGTGTGTATGTATATATGTTTTTAGTGTAGCTTAAACTTAAAACCAGTATTTTTTTTTCTGATATGATAGGTAATACTGTATAAATCTCTACTGCCAATCTCTAACATATGTTATATCCCTTGGTAATTGTAATACTCAGTAGTAACCATCCCGTGACATTCCAGAGTTGTTGCCTTGGGACAGTTCAACTTATATTTGAAAATTCTCTCCTGTCCTGTTACCTGCCATGTCTCTGTCGCCTGTCATTTTCCACCATTATTTTCTGGTTCTCGCATTGCTTATACTGGTCCTGCTTTACGGGGAAGGATCATCCATACCTAGCTGCAGGGTGTTGAAGATCTGAGTTAGTCTTAATCTGCGTCTCACTGTTTCCTCTCCCATGTATACCTAGGTATTAGTCATCTGTAACTGAGGAGTCTGAGGGACAGAGAAATTGTATGGAAACATAGTGGTTAGTGTGGGCTCTGGATGTGCTGGGTGTCTTTGGATGAATTACTTAACTTCTTGCTGTCTCAGTTGTCTCAACTATAAGAATAGGCATAATTGTAGCATTCATACCTCACAGGGTTGCTGTGTGTGTAGAATGAGTTATATCTATATAGTCTTAGAACACTGCCCAGTACGTAGTAAAGCTCAGTGCAGTTAGCCATGAGTATTAACTGAGTTCAATGATACATGAAGCAAGTTGTTTTTTGTTTTTTTTTAACCTTTATAATCAGTGACATCTCAGGTAGAAGGGATTACAGTATTTTGTTTTCATTATTACAGTTTTGTGGGTTTAAGGTTTCTGCTAAAAAGTTCTATGGGATATGGCCTTGAGTTTTTTGGATTCTAAATTAACATGGGGCACTGTTCCTAAAGAATCTTGGGACAGCAGATTTTTCTTACCAAAAAAACTAGAAAAGCAGCTGTATGTATGTACAGTTAGGGAGAGAACACGTTTATGAATAGCTTTGTCTGCAGAGAAAATGTTAGCCTCTGATGGGGTATTTCTGTATCTTAACACAGATATCTTAACAAGAGAACTTTTGTTAAGCGTTTCCTGGTTATAAATACCCCTACTTCCACAATTCCTGTTTGATTTTGCTTTAAGGGGCTATGTGGAATGTGATTTAACATAGAAACAAGTTAAGTGTGGTGTATTAAAGTTTCAAAGTACAGCCCATTGAAGCCATTTTAACTCTGAATATAACTTATTGTGCTATAAATCCTATAAGTCTTAGCCATCATGTAAGTGAAACTAATTCTTTTTTCCCTGGAGACACTGTGAAATCCACTGACCTCTAATATAGGGATTTGCTTTCCTTTCTGTGTACAGGCTACAGAAGTGGCACTTTTTTTTTTTTAATTTTATTTATTTATTAGAGAGCATGAGAGAGACCATAAGCAGGGGGGAGGGGTAGAGGGAGAAGCAGACTCCCCGCTGAGCAGGGAGCCCAGCCCAGTGCAGGTCTCGATTCTAGGACCCCAGGATCATGACCTGAGCTGAAAACAGATGCTTACCTGACTGAGCCACCCAGATGCCTGCAGAGGTGGCGCTTCTGAGGCTATGTTGGCAAAAAGGGTGGGAGGAGGATCCCAGATGTACTGAAGGCAGCTAGACTGAAAATAACAAAATGAGGAAACCCAAAACATACCTTTGAGCAGGTTAGCATCAGAATGGCATTTTGGGTTTCTCTTTTTGGTTGCTGAGGGAGAGTTGGCTTGGTTTATAGACCAGCTGGTTTTCACTCAAAGCAAATATGAAACAAAAGAAATGTATCTCTCCCTTAGAGTTTCTGAGGGGAACAAGAATATTAAAATGAGAATAACCATGTTTGGATGATTCATCCACATCTTTGTATGGATTTACTCTGATGTGATTTCTTCTTACATAGCAGTTCTTCTGGAATGCTTAACTACAGATTACTTTACGGTTTTTTTTTTTGCTTCAGAATTTTTCACATGTTGGTTTTGATTTTAATTACAGATTGCTCCAGTTGTGTCAGCGAACTATGGCCCTTCCAGTAGGACGAGGAATGTTTACCTTATTTTCATACCATCCTGTTCCAACGGAACCACTGCCTATTCCCAAATTGAATTTGACTGGTATGTTAAATTCTGGGCTCAGTGAGAAAGGAAAATGATTAAGTGTGTTTTTAGTGGAGTTACTGAATTATTTTAGTTAAAACCAAAGAAATGCTCTTTCTATCCCCACTAATTTCAGATATCAACCACTCTAGTGGTTGTCAGAGCTCAAATAGCAAATCAAACTAAACATTGTGGGAAGTAGCATGCAGCCCATTACTAAATTTTGCTTTTAGTGAGACTGTTTCATGATATAAAAAGGCACTTGGGAAAGTTTAGAAAGATATTATTGATGATGGTGAGATTACTGAACTTTAAATAATCTTAAAGTATAATATGTAAAAACATTGTATCTTAATGTGTCTTGTTATATCTTATGAATATATGATCCTTGTACAAGAACACAAAAATATACTAACCAAAAAGAAAAAATGCTCACGTATAGTATAGTAGTCCCACTTGTTAGAATGTTAACATTTTGGTATATATGGTTCCCAATTTTATTTTTCTAGTTTATAATTTTATATATTTTTAATTATCAGAAAATTTAACTCTGTTTTAGAAATTGTTTTCAAATGTACTATAGCGTGAGCATCCTTTCATACCTAGCATACATAGGTATACAATTGTATTATGTGAATATATTATGTAGGTAGGTATTGAATACAGATATTTGTAGTCAACAACTTCATTTTTATTTGCTCCAGAGTATTTTATTGATGGAATATAGTTTATGTCAACAACCTGATTTTGTTGGGAATTATCATTTTTTTACTATTATAAACATGCTGTCAGGGTGTAGTCATTTATTTATGTTAATTGCTTTAGAAGTAGAACTCCCAGGACAGCAAGATTTTAAGGCTTTGATGTTAACGTCTTGTCAAATTACCTTTCTGATTGGTTGTGTGAGTTTTTACTTCTGTAAGATGTAAGTGTGTTCATTTCCTAATGTTATTGATTACAATGGGTTTTATAGTGCATATTCACCTAATGCTGGTAAGAATATGTTCTAAAGGTGACAGTTGTGTACAGTTGAAATTATCATTGAAAATTCCTGAAGTATGTGTGGTTTTATGGGACTTGTATGAAATGTATTTATCATACACACAGTAATGTATAGTATAGTAATATATACCAATATAATTCTGCAGTGTTTTAAGTTGCATAATTTAAAAAAATCCAGGGTCCCATTCAAATATGTGGAGAGCTTTTACGTTTAGTAACATATGGAAAGATGAGATCAGCTGAATGAACATATTTTCATCTCAATATTATACCTATTCTGGAGCCCTAATCTTATTTAGAGACATAGCAAGCAGAGTTACCTTCAATATTTGAATTGTTCTCTCTCTTAGAGATGGAGCAGTATGGCAAAATCTGAATAATTACTGAATCTTCATGGAGAGTGGGGTATATAGGTGTTCGTTATGTTAGTCTTTCAACTGTTTAAAGTTTTCATATAAAGAATTTGAGTTAAAAAGAAAAGAATCTCATGTAAAACTGGGAAATGTTAAAATGTATTAAATCTGGGCAGTGATGCTTGGGTGGGTGTTAAAAAAATAAATACATGAGTCATCTTTTTTTTTTCTGAATACATTTAGTTAAATTTGCATATTCAAAATACAGCCCATTGAAGCCATTTTAACTCTGAATATAACTTATTGTGCTATAAATCCTATAAGTCTTAGCCATCATGTAAGTGAAACTAATTCTTTTTTCCCTGGAGACACCGTGAAATCCACTGACCTCTAATATAGGGATTTGCTTTCCTTTCTGTGTACAGGCTACAGAAGTGGCACTTTTTTTTTTTTTAGTCCAAACTTTTATTCTTTTAGTGATACTGGTAAGCTCCCCCACCCCCAAATTATTACCTTGTTTTAATAATTAATTTAGGAAAAGATACTTTCTTAAAATAGCTCCTTAATTCACACTGATACTTTCTTAAAATAGCTCCTTAACTCACACTGGTATCAATACATTTGTATGTTGTTATTCTTATTGAAGAAAATTTGCTTTACCCTTTGCCTGTCATTTTCTCTTGTGTGTAAATACTCTGTCTTATGCATATGATGAATTGTTTTAGAGAGTTCATTTTTTTTTTCATTATTAATCTCTCTGCCTTTTGAGAAGGTAAAAGTATACCTCATGAACTTGTCACCCAGTGTGGCATTGTCATACGCCATTATTTGAGTTAGCTCTTAGGTACACAAGGCAAATGGTAAAAACAAATATGTTTTACTTTGTGTGTTTGTGTATACACACTCCAATTAAGACATTGTGCATCTTTCTGAAATTTATTTTACATTTAACTTCAGAACTCCTTTAAAACCATATTTTCAAACTTGTAGTCAACTATATAATTTTATGCAATATTTAGAATAGTTATTTTAAATATTCATCCATGACCTGACCTAATTAATACAGAACATTAAAGATATAAAAAGAATTCAGTATTTGCATGTACACAGTGGAGATCCAAAAGAGAACCAAAAGACTCAAGGAAAGGAATTCAAAGAGAGCATAGCATCATGAACATTTAATTTACAGTACTCTTACATAAGTTGACCATAAAATTTAATTTAGCAGATACTCTTTATGGTTCACTGGGTAACTCAGGTCTATAAAATGATACTTTTTATAGTACTACCTGAATGCAATTTGGCGTTTTTAACAATGGCATATAAGTGGATACTTATATAGAGAGATAAACATGTATAGTAAGAAAGCAAATTTATAAAGGTCCTTGTTTCTTTTTACAAGGTATTTAATGTTCAGAGAAAAATATAGGCTGGCATATTTGAAATTAACATCAGTGTCATCAATCACAGGTTGAAATTTATTATTCATATAGCTTAACTGTGATGTTAGTATTCATTTTATTTTTTTATTTTTTTTTAAAGATTTTATTTATTATTTGACAGAGAGAATGAGAGAGAGAGAGCACATGAGAGGGGGGAGGGTCAGAGGGAGAAGCAGACTCCCCGCCGAGCAGGGAGCCCGATGCGGGACTCGATCCCGGGACTCCGGGATCATGACCTGAGCCGAAGGCAGTCGCTCAACCGACTGAGCCACCCAGGCGCCCTCATTTTATTTTTTAATAAGCTTACTTCTGTTTGACAGATTTTGAAGTAGTGGGTATCCTAATCAGATCTGTATAAAGTTAAATTGGTATCCATTATCATAGCCCCATGTATTTTAGCAAAAAAGATAATGAAATACTTTATTCTTAAAAATTTTTTTATTAAAAAATTTTACTTAAGTATAGTTGACATACAATGGTAGATTAATTTCAAGTATACAGCATAGTGATTCAGTAACTCTGTATGTTATGCTCACCACTCTTTATGTTAGCTACCATCTGTTCCCATGCAATCTTTTTACAATACCATTGACTATATTCCCAATGCTGTATCTTTTATTTCCATAACTTATTTGTCCCATAATGGGAAGCCTATATCTCCTACTCTCCTTCACTCATTTTGCCTATTGCCCTACTCTCCTCTCTGGTGATCATCAGTTTATTCTTTGTATTTATAGGCTTGATTCTGCTCTTTGTTTACTCATTTCTTTTGTTTTTTAGATTCCACATATAAGTGAGATCATATAGTATTTTTCTTTCTCCATCTAAGTTATTTCACTTAGCATAATACCCTCTAGGTTTATCCATGTTGCAAATGGCAAGATCTCATCATTTTTAATGGCTGAGTAAGATTCCTGTGTGTGTGTGTGTGTGTGTGTGTGTATATACACACACTACATCTTCTTTATTCATTTATCTATTGATGGATGTTTGGGCTGCTTTCATATCTTGGCTATTGTAAATAATGCTACAATAAGCATAGAGTGAATGTATCTTTTCAAATTAATGCTTTTGTTTGGGGGGGTAAATACTCAGTAGTGGAATTATTGGATCAAATGGTATTCCTGTTTTTAAATTTTTGAGGAACCTCAAAATACTGTTTTCTGCAGTGACTGTACCAGTGTACATTCTCACCAACAGTGCATGATGGTTCCTTTTTTTTCCACATCCTCACTAATGTTAGTTAATTTTTGTCTTTTTGATTCTAGCCATTCTGACGGGTGTAAGGTGATATTTCATTGTGGTTTTGATTTGCATTTCCCTGATGATTAGTGATGTTGAGCATCCTCTCATATCTGTTAGCCATCGTATGTCTTCTTTGGAAAAATGTCTATTCAGGTCCTCTGCCCATTTTTCATTAGATTTTTTTCTTTTTGTTGTTGAATCAAATAAGTTCTTTACATATTTTGGATATTAACCCCTTATCGGATATATGATTTTCAAATATCTTCTCCCATTCAATAGGTTTCCTTTTTGTTTTGTTGATAGTTTCCTTTGTTGTGCAAAAGCATTTTATTTTGATGTAGTCCCAGTAGTTTTTGCTTTTGTTTCCCTTGCTTTAGGAGACATATCTAGAAAAATGTTGCTTTGGCCTCTGTCAAAAAAACTACTGCCTATGTTCTCTTCTAGGAGGTTTTTGGTTTCAGTTCTCACATGGAAGTGTTTAATCCATTTGGAATTTACTTTTGTATATGGTGTAAGAAAGTGGTCCAGTTTCAGATAATGAACTGTTTTAAATACGGTTTTTTCACCTTGCATCAAATTTGATGCACAAGTTAAAGTACTCATAATAACCTAATGTCATTCCAGATATTACGGGGTTAAGGGTTTCGAATGTAGAAAAGGTAATCACTGTTCGCAAAAATCTAAGTTGAGCAATTTTGGATTTATGAATTATTCTCTCAATTTTAAATTTGTTTGCCTGAATAGGACGGGCTCCTCCTCGGAACACAACAGTAGACCTTAACAGTGGAAATATTGATGTGCCTCCCAACATGACAAGCTGGGCCAGCTTCCACAATGGTGTGGCTGCTGGCCTGAAGATAGCTCCTGCCTCCCAGATTGACTCAGCTTGGATTGTTTACAATAAGCCCAAGCATGCCGAGTTAGCCAATGAATATGCTGGCTTTCTCATGGCCCTGGGTCTGAATGGGCACCTTACCAAGCTGGCTACTCTCAATATCCATGACTACTTGACCAAGGTGAGACTCCCAGCTCCTTGTAGTGTGCCTCGTCCAGGCCACTGCAGTAGCTTCTAATTGTTCTACTTGCTCTTCCTTCTTCATTCTTGTACCTCTCAATCCATTCTTCCCATAGCAGGCAGAGTCATCTTTCTAAAGTGTAAGTTAGCATATATCACTTCCCTGGTCAAAACTGTTTAAAGATCTTTCATTGCTCTTGATATACATTCTGGGAGCCTGTGTGATCCCACTCACTTGTCCAACCTTACTTTGTACCACTCATCCCCTTGCTCTCTATACTCCCAACCATAGGGACTGGCCATTTTAGCTCCTTGGTAAACCAAGTTCTTTTACTTCGGAGTTTGGCAAACTAAACTCTTTCTCTTGGCATAAACTCTTCCACTTACATGCCATAAAAATTCACCTACTTAAAGTATACAATGCAGTGGTTTTTAGTATGTTCAAAGAGTTGTGCATCCATTCCTGCTATTACTTTTGGAACATTTTCATCAGTCTATAAAGGACCCTCATAGCAGTAGCAGTCACCTTCCAGGCCCTGGCTACCGTAGATATACTTTCTGTCTCTGGATTTGCTGATTCTGGTTCCTTCATATAAATGGAATCCTACAGTAGGTGGTCTTTTATGGCTGGCTTCTTTCTCTTACAGTGTTTTCACGGTTTGTTCATGTTATATCATGTATCAGCACTTCGTGCTTTTTTTATCGCTGAATAGATACTCTATTGTGTGGATAGACTGTGTTTACCCATTCATCAGTTGGTGGATAGTTGGGTTATTTCTACTTTTTAACTGTTCTGAATAGTGCTGCTATCAACATGTACATGGTTTTTTGTGGACGTATGTTCTCATTTCTCTTGGGTATATTCCTAGGAGTACTATTGCTGGGTCATATGGTAACTCTTTGTTTAAATTTCTGAGGAACTATCAAACTGTTTCCAGAGTAGCTGTAACCTTTTTACAGTCCCACCAGGAATAAATAAGGATTCTAGTTTCTCCACATTTTTGCCAACATTTGTCTGTCTTTTTAATTATAGACATCCTAGTAGGTGTGAAGTAATATCTCATTGTTTTGGTTTGCATTTCCCTGATGGCTAATGATGTTGAGCATCTTTCATGTGCTCATAGGCCATTTGTAAGTCTTCTTTGGAGAAATGTCTATCCTATGTTTATTTTAAAATTGGGTTATCTTACTAAATTGTATTCTTTGTGTATTCTGGATACTAAGTCCATTAACAGATAAATGATTTGCAAAAATTTCTCCCATTCTTTGTGTTGTCTTTCACTTTCTGATGGTATCTTTGAAGCACAAGAGTTTTTAATTTTAATGAAGTCCAGTTCATCTATTTTTTTCTTTAATTGCTGTGCTTTGGTGTCATATCTCATTGCCTAACCCATGGTCCTAACCCATTTACACCTATGTTTTCTTCCAGGAGGTTTATAGTTTTAGCACTTATGTTTAGTTCTGTGGTCCACTTAGAGTTAATTTCTGTGAATGATATAAGGAAGCTGTCCAGCTTTATTCTTTTGCGTGTGGTCTATAAGTATCACAGCACCGTTTTCTGAAAAGACTACTTGGTTCCCATCGAACTGTCTTGGCATTCTGTGGTCACTTGACCATTACTGTGAGGGGTTATTTCTGGATCACATCAGAACCATTTACATGTTGTTCTCTCACTTGACCTCATTTTCTCTTACTTTCTAAAGCTGAGTGCCTCCCCTTTCTTCCACTTTCCTGGTTAATTTGTATTAATCCTTCAGGTCCTGTTGTAAGTTTTACTTCTTTAGAGATTCCTAATAATTCTTCAGCTCCTAATTGAAATTAGGCTCTTAAAAAATAATACTTCAGAGCGCCTGGGTGGCTCAGTTGGTTGGGCGACTGCCTTCGGCTCAGGTCATGATCCTGGAGTCCCGGGATCGAGTCCCACATCGGGCTCCCTGCTCAGCGGGAGTCTGCTTCTGCGTCTGAACCTCTCTCCTCTCGTGTTCTCTCTCTCATTCTCTCTCTCTCAGATAAATAAAATCTTTAAAAAAAAAAAAAATAATACTTCATATTACTTTGTGCTTTTTCAATATGCTGCTTTTCAGTAATGTATTTATTTGTATATTTTTACCTCAACACTTTTTTTCCTCTATTAGGGAGCTTGCATCGTGAGAGTAAGGACTGTTGTCTCTTTAGTTTGCTGTTGTATTCTTGGTGCTTCTCACTGTGCCTGTCAATAAAAGTACTTACTGAAAGTACTGGCAGGCAGTACTTTAAGACTGCACAGGTAGTGACTTATATTTCATTTTACTTTCTACCTTTAGGGTCATGAAATGACAAGCATTGGACTGCTCCTTGGTGTTTCTGCTGCTAAACTAGGCACCATGGATATGTCAATTACCCGGCTTCTTAGCATTCACATTCCTGCCCTCTTACCCCCAACGTCCACAGAGCTTGATGTTCCTCATAATGTCCAAGTGGCTGCAGTGGTTGGCATCGGCCTCGTATATCAAGGGACGGCTCACAGGCATACTGCGGAAGTCCTGTTGGCTGAAATAGGTATGGCATTAATAGTGCTATGTCTTCATAAGCATACATTGCCCACTCCACAGGAACCAAAGTAAAAACAATAGTAAAATCACAAAAATTAAGGAAAAATAGTAGCTTTTGTTAGAATGTTCTGATGCTAATTTAAAAAATAGTATAAGTAATATTTTCCAAGACTGATATTAGTGTGCAGGTTATTAATCTGCATGTTTATTTGGCCAGCCCATTGTTGAGCTCCAGAGATCCTATTTAATGCAGTAACCTGTGGTTTTAATCACAAGTGAGAGTGCTGTTTATCCGCTTTGTCTTTACTAGGCAGTATCTAGCAGTGATCTGCACTTGAAATGCAAAGTTGATTACTTTGATCCCTAGAAACAGTGTTCATTCTGTTAGACAATTATTACTTTCAAGAGAATGGAAGTGATTGACCGTTGCTTTTCCTCCTTTACATGCTGGTGGGTATGTTGGTAATGAAATGTGTTTTCTCTGTTTTTAATTGAGTCTAAACCTTTTGGAAATGTGTCTTATGTATTGTTATCTTTTTCTGACAAATGGAAATGCTATTGGCATTATTAATATGTTCACTAATTTAGACACATAATTCCATGTCTTGTTCTATCCTATTTCAGGATATATTGTTAAAGATATGTTTTTCTCTGGAATGATTCTATTAGTTAGCTGTTGCCACAATAATGCTATCTAACAACCACAAAATTGGCCCGGCATCTCCGCTTTAGGTCGTAGGTCTGCAGATATGCTGCTTTGGCTCTTGTTCCAGATGATTTATTCTGAGGCCTAGGCTAGAGGATGTGCTTGTTTTATGGTGGTAACAGAAGGTCAAGAGGGAGAACCAAATAATGCAAACACATTTCAGGCCTTTGCTTACATTATGCCAGTTAAGATCCCCGGTCAAAGCTAGTCACATGTTCAAGTCCTCCATAAGGCTCTGTCAAGGGTATGGATGTATATATATGAGCACTGTAGGGCAGTGAAAAATTGACACCAACAATTTAATCTACTACAGTGATGAAATAAATTATTCACAAAACTGAAATTTTTCTGTTACCAAAATATGTAATAGTATAAGTTGGTCTGAGAAACATTTATTCAGAAGATACTCAAGAGTGGCTTTTAAAGCTTGTTCATCTGCAAGGTGATTTATAGCACACCTCTTTCATGTTGTATATAGAGGATTTCATCTAGATTCATATGCATATGCTCTTTTATATCATTATAGTCAGAATGTACATACTATTTTTATATTGCCCTTCCCATATATCATTGTCATAAGTGTTTTTTAAAATTAATTTCATATTGTGTCATATCTCATCGAAATGGTGTTCTGTAAATTGCCTGTTTTCTAATTTTCAGGACTTTTTTAGTTTGTTTCTAATTCTTTGCTATTATATATAAATATTACTTCTGTGTAATATTGGTTACTTCTGTATAATATTTCTTTTTCCTTTTTTTTTTTTTTTTTAATTTTTTCCTGTGTGTAAAATCCCAGGAGTGTGAAATTTGTTTTGGACAGAGGGGTCTTTATGTGTATTTGCTGCCCTAGAGGTAGAATTAGAATCAGGGGGTGCTTTTTAAAAGTATGAGTTAAGTGTCTGAAAACATAATATTTAGCTTAAAAACTTAGGGTCCTTCCTGTCCATTATTAGTATTTGAACAGTGGATTGGAAATAGCAAAACAAAAAACAAAATGCAAGAGATTAAAAATTAAAACATTTTTGAGTGCCCTTCCTTTAAAAAATTTTTCTGTTTCTTGATAATTTTTTTCCCTAGAATATCAGTTTTACTTTAAGAACGGGGAACATGTGAACACATCCTTTTTATACTAAACCACTAAAAATGTTCAAAAATAAAACAGATTTTTATATTTTAAGACAATCAAGAAATATCTTACATGTAAAGATATATACTTCTATGAGATCCCACAGACTCCCTGGTGTATCAGGGAGTCTTTTCCTTTGACTTTTCCTTTCATTGAGACAACTTTTACACTTGATCTTAGCCAAAAGGCCGAGAAGCGATTATTGAGACAACTTTTAGAAATACTATATTAAATCATTATCTCCTATTTTCAGTTTTTCTTGTGTGTATACTTGAAGTGGTCAAATAGTTTTGTTTTGTTTTGTTTTGTTTTTAATAAAACCCGAGGTTCCATTGTGTCTAAAAGTCAATCCTTTCAAATTGGTACATTAAAGGAACCATTTTGGGCTTTGCTTTATAGTAAACCAACAGTTGTGCATACCATTTGTGATAATGTCATATCTTTCTGAGCGGGGTTGTATTGACTAAATGGTTCTTATGCAACTTACTAGAAAGCTAATTCTAAAATTTATGGTAGAATTTTAAGAGGCCAGTAGGCCAGCTTGAACTGTGTTATTTTCTATTTTATAGGACGGCCCCCTGGTCCTGAAATGGAATACTGCACTGACAGGGAGTCTTACTCTTTAGCTGCTGGCTTGGCTCTGGGCATGGTTTGCTTGGGGGTAAGCTTTTTCTGTGCCTTCAGATGCTTCAGTTATGACATCTGCATGTTGAGACAAATGATCTTGACACTTAACTCTGAATACCACTCTGCCTTACTGTGACTTAACCTGCTTCTCAGCTTTTTTTTCTTTCTGGATATTTTTCAAAAAGTGCTAGATTTGGAAATGGAGAGAATTTGTAGTGAAGAGTGGGGCTTAAAAGTTTTTATCCCCCTGGCTTAGATGTAAATGTTCAGGGAATGAAATATCTTGAAGAATTAAAGACGTAAGATGAGGTGATAGCCCCCTCAGACAGAAAAAAGAAAATTGTGTATGATGGGGAGCTTTAAGTGTCTATAGTAGTTGCTAGAGATAAACCGTGACCTTCTTTTGGCATCTTGGTATTCACTGGGATCTCAGAATGTTGTCACAGTAGTATTTGCTTTGTAACAGAATACGGTATCACTTTGTTCCATCTTTAATCACATCCATGAGACATAGTGTAGAATTATCAGAAACATTTGATCAAATGACTGAGTTACCTGGAATGTGGGTTCCTTAAGAACCACCAATACAGTGTTATACTGAAACTAAATTATAAAAAGAAAGTTCACTGTCTGTTAGGTTTTTGATTCTTCACACTTGACACATGAACTAAAGAAGCAGATGGTACAATGGAAAAGCAGCATACTGGGAATTGGGACATTGATTTGGTTCTGACCAGCGAGTCATGTCCTTTAACTACACTATTGTCTAGTGGCTAAGCAACTCCATGGATTGTTTTATATCCTTGTTTATATCCAACCCTGCCAATTACTAGCTTTGTAACCTTGGGCTTTGTGTGTGCCTCACTTTCCTTATCTGTAAAATAGTAGCTATTTGGTAGAATTGTCATATTAGGTAAATTAATTCATGTTAAACACACAGAATAGTACCTGAAACAGTAAGTGTTCAATACGTTTATATTATACTTATTGTTGCTAAAATAGTTCATAGATACAATAATGAAAGGACTCAGATGTTTGTAGTTCAAGTTTCATTTATATACCTAATATTTTCTTTTATTGTTAGTAATTAACTGTATTTTGAAGCCTTTATTTTGTGAAATGAAAGTATTAACTTGAACATATAAGTATTGTAATTCTTTTTTTTTTTTTAAAGATTTATTTCTTATTTTAGAGGGAGAGAAAGCGTGTGCACTAGTGTGCTCAGGGGGAGGGACAGAGGTAGAGGGAGAGAGAGAATCTCCAGCATACTCCCTGCTGAGCATGAGCCCAATGTGGGGCTTGATCTCACAACCCTGAGATCATGACCTGAGCCGAAATCAAGAGTTGGACGCTCAATCTACTGAGCCACCCAGGTGCCCCTAAGTATTGTAATTCTTAATGTGAATAATTATTAGTTATTTAGAATAATATAATAATATAATAGTTATTTTAATTTAATTTTAATTTAAAAAACCCAAAATACCTTGCTTGAAGTTAGTTCATTCTTTTATTTGTCATGGGTATGTGTTATGAATCTTAATCCATAAGATTTCCTTTCATATGTTTGTTATTTCATTTTCCAGCATGGCAGTAATTTGATAGGTATGTCTGATCTCAATGTGCCTGAGCAGCTTTATCAGTACATGGTTGGAGGTCATAGGCGCTTTCAAGCAGGAATGCATAGGGAGAAGCATAAATCTCCAAGTTATCAAATCAAAGTAAGTCCAAAATAAAACAACAGATCAAAATTCTGGAAGCTAAGGAGTTAATTTGAAAATAGTGATTTTCTTAACAACATTTGTAATCTGTTAATTTTAAGCATAGGCTAGTATTCAGAAGAATTTGTAATAATTCAGAATTTTTTTTACATAAACTTTTTTTTTGATAGGAAGGAGATACCATAAATGTGGATGTAACTTGTCCAGGTGCCACTCTAGCTTTGGCTATGATCTACTTAAAAACCAATAACAGGTATCACATCCCCCCTCTTCACCCCTTGCCATGATAGTGTGACTTCCTTTCTGACCTCAGTAGTAAAACTAAATTATCTTAATGTGTTTATTTTCCTTGTACTGGATTAACCTGATTTTTATTCTCTCCAGTACTCAAGTTATACAGATTTTTATCCAGAAACAATATATTTTGCTGTTTTAATCTTTGACAATATAATTGCCAATCTTTATTTTTGTTTTATAGTTGATGTCACTGACAATCAGAAAATGCCCAAATTCCTTTTCATGAATTATGCATGTTATTTGAGGATTGGTTAAGTCAGAATCACGTAACATTATTCTATTCTTGGTTGCCATTTATAAAAATGATTTCTGCTTAGTTCAAGAACTTGCCTAATAATCATACCAGCTTCCTTCCCAAATCCCAGTAATTAGTGCTGGACACTTAAAAGTAGACTTTTGGCATTTATTCTTTTACATTTTACATAGAAGAGTAAGTTGGGTAGGAGACATTAAACTATGTTTTAAATTTTAAGTCTTTTAAGTTAAAAAATATTTTAAGATTCAAGAATTTTTTCAGTATTGTGAATTTCTCTTGTTAGAAAAAGTGGATGTATGTAAAATTAACAAAATGGTTAAAAACAGGTATTTTTCATCTATTTTGATGAATATGTATGTTAGTGCTTTCTTGGTAATGGAGATGATTCAGTGAACAAAACAAAACTTAAAAATATCTGTTTTCATAAAGCATATGTTGTCATAGGACAGACATTAATACATGACAAATACTGTATTAGAGGGTATAAAGTACTATGGAAAGCAAATAGGGTAGTGGATGGAGTGGGGAGAAGTGTTTTGAAACCTGTCTTGGGATTCCTGATTTTTTTGTTCTCTAGTTGAGCAATAATGCCTACTGATATCCTCCACCAACAGATCTATTGCAGATTGGCTTTGTGCTCCCGACACGATGTATTTGCTAGACTTTGTGAAGCCAGAATTTCTCTTGCTTAGGGTATGGTACTTTGTAATTTTTTATTTCTGCCACCATTAGGAGTCTGTTTGTGTTTCTCAAGTTTAGCTTGTGAATATAAATGTTTCTATAGGGGAGCCTTTTACTATTAATCCATCATCTAGATGTAACTGATAGTATTCTTTTGATATTTCCCAAATGTACCTTGTAGGAATGCCAGGAAACACAACCATGTTGCTATATAATGCTAGGAGTTGACATTTCAACTTCTTACATTATTCAACAAGCAGTAAGTGATGAGGGCTGCTTTATTTTACATTCTTTCATTATTAAGGATGCAGCATTACTATTAAGGGTATAATTAATGACTTTGACATAATTGCCTATATTTTCCCTTTATTCTTCAATGTTTAAACTTGTAAGTTTTTAGCATATGAAAGCTTTTAAGTTACATAGACAGTGCTAAGATTCTTTGTGATTTTTCTTTTATGAAGCAAGTGTTTAAAAGTCCTTCAAACTTTAATAACAAAGAACTCAATTGTAGGGTTTTTTTGTGTGTTAAAGTCTAAACTTCAATTTATTTTAATGAGTTTAGCTTAGGTTGATATTAATTGCCATCAGTTGGGAACTGATTTTTACATTATTTAATATGATCATTGTTATAAAATCTATGAACTTTGCCTACTCTAATTGATTTTTTCTCTGTTACATTTTTAAGACACTTGCTCGTTGCCTGATTCTGTGGGATGATATTTTACCAAATTCCAAGTGGGTTGATAGCAACGTTCCTCAAGTGAGTATATATAATAAACATTGTTGTATCTTCAGTGGCATAAATTACAGTTTCTTGTGGGATTTTACAAAACCTTGTAAAATACTTTTTTTAATAAAGGCAATATTGATAATTATAGTATTCTTGAAAACATGGGAACTTCAAGATTGTGTGCTGACCACAGACCACAGTCTTCTCTTTTGGCCTCAGATCCTGAGAAATTGTAGTATTAAAAATTAAATATACTGGGCGCCTGGGTGGCTCAGTTGGTTAAGCGACTGCCTTCGGCTCAGGTCATGATCCTGGAGTCCCAGGATCGAGTCCCGCATCGGGTTCCCTGCTCAGCAGGGAGTCTGCTTCTCCCTCTGACCCTCCTCCCTCTCATGCTCTCTCTCTATCATTCTCTCTCTCTCAATAAATAAAAATCTTTAAAAAAAAAAAATTAAATATACCAAAGTACCTTAAAAAAGTATTTTTGATGTTTTTATCCTAATTAAGCTGACCTTTATGGCACAGACTAGGACCTGCCCTCAGGCCAGAAGCCATGAAAAAGGAAACTTACCCACTAGTTTTCCTGTCTTCTAAGTGTCACCTCTCCTCTAGAAACTGCTTGCTTTTGTTTGATCTCTAGTGCCTTTAGGTCAAGGATTGGGGAATTATGATCCACCTGTTTTTATAAGTAAAGTTTTACCAGAACACAGCCATGTCATTCATTTACTTATTACATATAGCTGCTTTTGTGTTACAACAGCAGAAATCAGGAGTTGCTTTAGATACTATATGGTCTACAACCCAGAAATGTTTACTCTTTGGCCCTTTAAGGACAAGTTTGCTGACCCATGCCATGATAATTAATTTTTATATTTTGCCCAGAGTGTATACTTGTTTTCTGCAAGAGAGTCAGTCTGATAGTTTATTCATCCATTACCTGAACTCCTAGATATATTTGTATTTGTTTGATTCTTCCAGTTTGTTAGCCATTAATGTGAAACAGGTGAGGAAGAGTTGTTTTAATTGACTCTGCCATTTGTCACCAGAATTTTATCTCCTAGCACATCTGGATGTCAGAGATGTCACTTCTTTCTGAAAGTGCCCTTTAAAATCTATATTGTAGTATAAAATTATACTTTTATCCCCCCATTCCTTCATTCAGTACATATTTGTTGATCTTCTGTAAATGACCTCTGTAAATGCTAAACTCTAGGCTATATTTAACATGCATCTGAAATGTGGACTGTCCTCAAGAAACTCTAGTACATTTACTAAGTTTAGTTCACAAAGTTAAGCATGTACACAAATGACTGTATTCTAGAACAGAAAGGGAAGATCCATGTCAGAGATCTCTTTTTAACTTTTGTGGACATGTGGTCCTTGGACTTTTAATTTATAGTTATCTTTCTGGTACTTCTTTTACTTCAGACTTAATATTTTTAAATTTGACCTTGTTTATATCAGGGATCCCCAAATACATATAACAAGTTCACAGTTCTGTTCATTGATACTTCCTATCACTCTCCACTTCTAGTTTTCACCCACTCATCTCATTGATTCTGTAGCAAGGCCCGTTGTAGGGTACAACCTAGTTTTAAAAGAGGTATTAAAAAGGTCACTTTGTAAACTGCTTTTTTGTTTGTTTGGACTTAAGGCACATCTAAAATAACAACAACTAACGTCTTCGTAGCACTTTTTCCTTCATTACAAGTGTTACTGTACAACCTTGTGTTATGCTCTTAGGCAGTGCTGTACTGTGACTTGTTCAAGTATTGCCCTCAGTGCATGGGTGCGAACAATGTGCTATTGTTTGTTACCAGTGTGTCTGTGCATCCATTAGACTGAACGCCTCAAAGTCAGCTACTGTGTCTTTTCCATCTTTCCTTCCTAGCAGCTAGCACTTAGTAGCTAGAGGTACTGTTACACTGTTACAGTGTACTCTTAATTGAAAGAAGGCAGACTGGGGGTCCAGAGTCACCCAGCTATTAAAAGCTGGGGTAAAACTAAAACTAGCTAGTAGGACTTCAGATCTTAAGAGTTTTGCGTTGTACCCGTACAAGACAGAGGAGTTTGGTGGTCTTTCCTTGTTCATTTCCTGGATGTTTTACCTTGCCCTTAAAGGATTACATTTCTCCCTTTGATTACTCCTTATATTTTTGATTTTTTTTTTTTTTAAACTTTAGGAGACCATAGGAAAGATGACAAGGACCAGATTGAGGAGGAGTTCTCCCTCTCCTCCCCCAATTATTTACAACCCAGGTTCTTAGTGGTGCTTTTTAATGGTTTATGATCAAGTATAGTGTTATAGTACACAGATTAATGATGATGGTGATGATAGCAGCTAACACTTAAGACTTACTATGTAGCAGGCATTAATTTTAAGAGCCTTGAGTAGATTGAGTCTTCTAACTCTCATGGGAACCAAGAAGGTAGGCATTTACTGTGCTCATTTTACAGACGAGACACAGAGCGGTCAAGAAAATTGCTCGTTGTCACAGAGCCAGTGTGGGCCCTGCTGAACCTAGGCCTTAAGCTCCAGTTTTGAAGATAAAAGGAGCTTATAAATGCCTGCTGTCAAAATAGAAATATTCCATTCCTATATAATGTTATAATAAACACTTTATATAAATGTTATAATTAGGTTATCTATGTATATATAAATTACTCACTTTGGAGTTATATCAGTTTTTCAGAATGTCACTCAATTTCTGAGTAAATAACATTCAAAATTAAAAATAAAGTCTGTAGGGAAGGAAGAAGGATGGAAGTAGTTATCAGCCTGTATTACACAGCCAGCATAATTGCTTACCTCATTGAGATTATCAAAGAGAAAAGGTATTTCAAGTTTTTTGATTTGGTGATTTCAGTACATAAGAAGATTGGGTCATAAGTGAGTTTAGAATATTTATTGGTTTATTATAGAAAGCATCCTGAAATATTACTCTTCTAAAGAGTCTTCTAAAAGATTATAAGAAGAATTTTTAAAATTTAATTTTAAGTTACTTAATTAAATGATTTAATTGGGTAATTTAAATCAAATTTAATTTTGATAAAGTTTATTTACTACTTACACTATAAGGAAAGCGATGTGTTTCTAAACAGTAGTTATAGATTAACATATTGATGGTTTGTTTATTTTTTTTAAGATTTTATTTATTTATTTGACAGAGACAGTGAGAGAGGGAACACAAGCAGGGGGAGTGGGAGAGGGAGAAGCAGGCTTCCTGCTGAGCAGAGCCCGACGTGGGGCTCGATCCCAGGACCCTGGGATTGTGACCTGAGCCGCAGGCAGACTAACTGAGCCACCCAGGCGCCCCTAACATATTGATGGTTTAGTTTAGCTTGGGTAACTAATCTAGTGACTAACCTTACTCTGGTAGGCGTAAGGCTAAAAATATCTCATGAATAAGAAGTATCTCATGAATAAGAACTCTGATTAGAGTTCTTTCCGGTTGCTTTTTTCCCCCTCCCTACTGCTTTCCCATATACTTGCTCCAGCCCTATTCTGTAGTCATCTTTGCATTTCAGTTCACTGGTATGAAATAATATCACCCTGTTACTGACTCAGAATACACTTCAGTCCTCCAGTTCATACACATTCAGTCCTATTCAGTCATTGTTGGGTCCATCTTAGGTTTGAAATTAGATTGCATTCAGTGTGATTAAAATATATCTTTGAATAAAATGGCTTATTATATATAATTATGGCCACAAAAAGCAGTATGTTCTTTTTCTTTTCTTTTTTTTTTTTTGGTGAAGGGTCCTGGGGGGAGGGCAGAGGGAGAGGGAGAGAATCTGAAGCAGGCTTTATGCGCAGTGCGGAGCCCTGTGCAGGGCTTGATATCACAACCCTGAGGTCATGACCTGAGCAGAAATCAAGAGTCAGATGGTTAACCAACTGAACCACCCAGGCGCCCCAAAAGCAGTATGTTATTTTTCAAATCATTTAATATTTGTAACTTGAATATTAATGTCCAGGTATTCTTGCTTTCTCTCTTGACAGATTATAAGAGAAAATAGTATCTCTCTCAGTGAAATTGAATTGCCTTGCTCAGAGGATTTGAATTTGGAAACTTTGTCGTAAGTCAGGAAATATGTAAATCAAATGAGCTAACGTAGCATCTCTCATGGATAAATAGAAATATACTATGTGGGAAAAGTGCTGTCCTTGATTTGAGTAATTCTGAATCCCCCATGTTTCTAACTGTTGCTTATCAGATGCTCACAGAGTTGATTTTTTCGTTGTTTTCTGTTTAGGTCTCTGAAGTGTAGAGCTCTTGCCCTCAAAAAACAGTGTCAGAGATTTAACTTGTACATATTCCTCTTTTATCCTTTTCATTAAAAAATTTGGCAGTTATTTTAAAAAATTATCTTCTTGCTGTGTGTGAAACATGCAATCAAGAGGCACACTTTATCAGTAGGGCTACATGGTCCTTCTGCTGAAGAAATCTGCTGATGGAATAGAGGCACAGTTGAGCATTCCCAGAAGAATACAAACTAGTTTTGAGAACAGGAATATTTATTATTTTTGCCCCCAGAAAATAGTAATAATGAATTTTAAAGCAAAATAATGGCAGTTTTAAATTTCTTGTAATCTGTTTTCAGGCAAGCACATGTCTACATAATTGCAGGAGCCTGTTTGTCTCTGGGTTTTCGATTTGCTGGCTCAGAAAACTTATCAGCATTTAATTGTTTGGTAAGAAGGATACTAGTTTACTCTGTTCTCTTTTTTAAAGTGTTGATATGCTTCTTTTAACCTCAGACTTTTTTCTTTTGTTTTTCCAGCATAAATTTGCAAAAGATTTTATGACTTATTTGTCTGCACCTAATGCTTCTGTAGTAAGTCTTTTTATGATCATTCTCCTTGGGAATAAAATTGAACTTAAAGAAAATTCACTGATAATTCAGTTACTTATGTGTTGTTAAGTATCTCTACAGTTTGTTTGAATTTAGAATGGGAGATTTGAAGTTTTGACTCATCTTTGTTTTTGTGTTCTGAGGTATTAATTAGGTGGAAGTATGCTGACCCTTGAAGGATGTACAGGTCTCTAATTCTTGTGATAGCAAAAACCATATCCTTCATGGATTGTCATACCCTATGCCACTCTGTCTCAGGACTGATTATTGGTAACTGCTTTTTTAAAAAAAAAAATTAGCGCTTAGTAAAAATGCAATTCCTTTTGAGGCATTGCTGCTCTAATGACAGGAGATTGTAAGATTTTATTTCGTGATAAAACCACACAGATTTGTGCAACATTATGTATAATATGAGAAAACTGGAAAATCAAGAAGTCTGAAAGTAGGTACATTTGATTATTGGGTATCTGGACATTGTTGTACAATGGAGCTATCAAACTTGTGTAAGAGTTTTTATGAGTAAAGATTGTTTATATATAATAGATTTAAAAAGTTAAAAATACCATGTATAATAATACCTCAATTTCATTTGAAAAAAAATTCATAAGATACAGGAAAAGATTTAGGGAAAGGCCAAAATATTTATGGCAGTTCTCTTTGGGTGTTAGTATTCCAAGGAATTGTTATTTCCTTTTGATATTTATTTTCTGAATTTTCTACATAACTTAAATATCATAATCAGAGAAAATTTTTGTTTTTACAGATTTTTTAAAGTTGTATTTATAGTCTAATACTGCAGTTGTAGTATGTCGTCTTTTTTGCATTTCCAGACAGGTCCTTACAACCTAGAAACCTGCCTGAGTGTGGTGCTGCTCTCTCTTGCCATGGTAATGGCTGGCTCGGGGAACCTAAAGGTTTTGCAGCTTTGTCGCTTCTTACACATGAAAACAGGTGGTGAAATGAACTATGGTTTCCACTTAGCCCATCACATGGCCCTTGGACTTCTCTTTCTGGGAGGAGGAAGGTAAATGAATATATATTTTCTGTTTAATGAAACGATCTCATGAACAAGATCTATAAGTGATTTATTTTGGTTTTGAAGATACTTGAAAATTTTTGATCCTGCCTCTCTATTAGCATATTGGGGAGCATTGTTACACTTTAAAAGGGCTTTTTTTTTTAAGTTTAGCCATCAGTTTATGCCTTGCTTAGTAGAGTTACCATCCTCGCTGTATATTTGCAGAAGAGTTGGTACTCAGTTCTTCAGTGCATCACCTCTTGTTCCCCACTGTTTAATGACTTTGACCTTCTACTGAACTACTCTCTCATAAAGGTTATGAACAGTATTGGTCATCAAGTCCTGAGAGTTTCTTAGTTTTCCCTTTCTTTGCTCTCGTTCCAGCATCTGTCATTCCTGACCACCTCATCTTTTTATAAGACTTCCCTGTAGACTACCATGTAGAAAAGAACTCAGAATACCTGTCTCTAGCCCTGCTATGCCTCTCCTGTTAACTGTTACTTCACTTCTACCCAAAGATAATCACTATTTAGTCTCCTAACACCTTGGACTGGCTTTGCCTGTTTTTGAAATTCAAATGGAATCATACACTGTGTATTATTTCATACTTACAGTTGACCCATGACCAGCATGGTTTGAACTGTGTAGGTCCACTTACACACTGTTGTTTTGGTCAAACACAGTACAGTCCTCTAAATATATTTTGTCTTCCTTAATTTTCCTAGTATTTTCTTTTCTATAGCTTACTTTATTATAAGAGTACACCATATAGTACATATAACATACAAAATATGTGTTTATCTACTGTTTATGTTACCGGTAAGGCTTCCAGTCAACAGTAGGCTATTAGTTAAGCTTTGGGGAAGTCATAAGTTATTCATAGACTTTTGACTGTGCAGGGTGATTGGTACCTCTAACCCTGACATTGTTCAGGGGTCAGCTGTACTTCTTTAGCTCAACATTATTTGAAATTCATCTGTGTGGCATGTAGCAATGATCTATGCCTGTTTCTTGCTGTTGAATTCCATTGTATGATTATACCACAGTTATCGATCTACTCTGCTTGTGATGGCTGTGTTGTTTCTAGTTTGGGGCTGTTATGAATTTTTTTTTTTTTTTAAAGATTTTATTTATTTATTTGACAGAGAGAGATAGCGAGAGCAGGAACACAAGCAGGGGGAGTGGGAGAGGGAGAAGCAGGCTTCCCGCCGAGCAGGGAGCCCGATGTGGGACTCGATCCCAGGACCCTGGGATCATGACCTGAGCCGAAGGCAGACGCTTAACGACTGAGCCACCCAGGCGCCCTGTTATGAATATTCTTGTGCATGTCTTTGATTTTGTTGTATATAGATCTATGTGTGGATCTGTGAGTGTGTATGTATGCTTAACTTCTGTAGATAATACCGTCGGTGCTCCAAATATACCCATCGGTGTTGTATGCCGTTCCAGTTGCTCCCCATCCTTCTCAACACTTGTTTTATTGTTAGTCTTTTTAATTTTGCCATCTGGTAGTAGTTGTGGTTTTAGTTTCCATTTCTCTGAATAATGATATTTAGCACCTTTTATATCCTTAATGCCTAACTGGGAATCTCCTTTTGTGATGTCTGAGTCTCCTGCTACCCATTTTCATATTGGCTTATTTATGTAAAAATTTTATTTGTGGGGGCACCTGGGTGGCTCAGTCGTTAAGCGTCTGCCTTCAGCTCAGGTCATGGTCCCAGGGTCCTGGGATCGAGCCCCGCATCGGGCTCCCCACTCCGTGGGAAGCCTGCTTCTCCCTCTCCCACTCCCCCTGCTTGTGTTCCCTCTCTCGCTGTGTCTCTCTCTGTCAAATAAATAAATAAAATTAAAAAAAAAATTTTATTTGTGGTAATATACACATAACATAAAATTTATTTTCTTAATCATCTCTGAATGTGCAGTTCAGTAGTAGTAAGTGTATTCACCAATCGCCAGAATTTTTCACCTTGCAGAATTGAAGTTCTGTCCCCTTTAAACAACAGCTCCTTCTTGCCCCCTTCTCCCAGCCTCTGACAGTATCTGTTCTACTCTCTGTTTCTATTCGTCTCTGACCGTTCTGTATTGGTTTATCATTATAATCCTGAACCCTTTGTCACTCTTACGTGTTGTACTTACCTTGTCCTGCTGTGTGGTTCACCTTTTAACTCTCTTAATGGTGTCTTTTGATGAACAAAGTTATTAACATTTTTCTTTTATGGTTTGTACGTTTTGTCCTTCTGATGAAATATTTCCTTACCCCCCGCCCCCAAATGAAGATACTCTCTTTATTTTTTACAAGTTTTTTAGCTTTTCCATTCACATTTAGATATAAAATCTATCTGTACCTGATTTTTCTGTATGATTTTTTGATAATTGATGCCCCACTATTATTGAAAAGTTTATCTTTTCTCCACTGTTCTGCAATACCATTTTTAGTATAAATTAAGTGTCCATATACGTACATTTATTTCTGGGCCATTCTGTTCAGCTGGTCTAGTTTTCTATACTTGCATAGTACCACAGCCTTAATAATTGTAGCTTTGTAATAAGTCTTGATGTTAGGTAGAATAAATCTTCCAAACTGGGATTTCTTCTTCAAAAGTGTGTTTTTCTGTTCTTGGCTCCTTGAATTTTTGTGTAAAAATTGGAATTTGTGTATGATTTTCCACACTAAATGACCTGATAAGATACTGATGAGAATTGCATTGAGTCTATATATTGGTTTGGGAGGAATTGAAATCTGTTATAATATTGAGTCTTTCAATCTGTGAATATGGTGTATTGTTTCATTTATTTAACTTTAGTTTATGTGACCTTGGTCAACTGATAGAATTTCTACAAGTCATATAGTTTTATTTTCCTCTCTTCTGTAAGACTGAATTAAATATTGGAGCTCACCTTTCTAGAAGTATAAAAAGTAAGGATTATCAGAAAGGTGTGCTTTCTCTTTTAACAGGTTTTGTACAATTGTTCTTTCTTTCATTCAGTATTTTATTTATTTTGATAGAGAGACAGTGAGAGAGGGAACACAAGCAGGGGGAGTGGGAGAGGGAGAAGCAGGCTTCCCGCAGAGCAGGGAGCCTGATGCGGGGCTTGATCCCAGGACCCTGGGATCATGACCTGAGCCGAAGGTAGACGCTTAATGACTGAGCCATCCAGGTGCCCCAAATTGTTCTTTCTTTAATTGTTTAGAATTAAGAATGGTTAAGGAAATCTTAATATGAAAATTCTTCTTATTTATGATTTTTGAAAACTTATTTTCCTTTCCAAATAAACCCCTGCATCTCTCTTGTTCTTGTACTCTTTTTTTTTAAATTTCAATTCCAGTGTACTCAATCTTATTCAATCTTATTTTTCATTGTTTTATACTGTGACCGTATTTCCTCTGCTTTCATAGTGAGTAGATTTTCTCCTACTCTGCTCTGCTTTTCTAATGATTCCTGGTCTTTAAATGGTTATGTGTACTCTGTGACAACATTTAAATTTCTCATTGCATAACCATATCCTATGTTTAATCCAAAATTTCTAACAATATCTAACGTTTATCTTTGGATTTTGGTTTTGTTGAAATGGTAAAGAGACAATGGCCTATTTTATGCACATGTGAAAATAGATGTATTTCCTTACATAAATTTTGAAATCTCTTCTTCCTAATTCCTTAAGTATGTGTATATATGATAAATGCTAAGTTCTTGCTTGATACCTTAATTATTAAAATAGATAAAGACTTGGGGATATGTGTGTGTGTGTGTGCATGTGAATGTATATAATAAAATATATATCTGTACTGGTTATCTGCAACAGTGGTTTTATGTGATGTCTGGTACTATTTTTATTTCAAAATATTTGTAAGAAAAACGTTAGAACTTTAGAGTAATCTGCTTGTTTGCCATGCAGAGTTTGAGCAACAGTAAAATAATATAAGGAAAATCTCAAAAGATTTTATTAAGAGTATCGAGCCCCGCATCGGGCTCCCTGCTCGGCGGGGAGTCTGCTTCTCCCTCCCCCACTCCCCCTGTTTGTGTTCCCTCTCTCACTGTGTCTCTCTCTGTCAAATAAATAAATAAAATCTTAAAAAAAAAGAAAGAGTATGTGGCTTTTATAAAAATAAGTTTATCACATTGATAAGAAAAAAAGCTATTTGTACTTGGAGGAATAGTTGTTTATACATTCATTGTAACTTTTTATGATAACTTATACCTTTTTCATTTAGTCCATCATTTTAAGGAAATGCTCAGGCTTTACAGAAACAAAAAAGTTTGAGATACACCCAGTTACAAACCCTGTATTTTTAGAAGTGAGGGTTGTTATTGTCTAAGGAGGTATGTATAGAACTGGAGAAGTGGTGTCCTTCATACATGACTTTGTCAGTATCTGTAATCTCTAGGATTGCATTCATGGTCCTCACTACTGTGATATTTTTGGTTAAAAAACCATGTTTATTAATTCAGGTTTTGGAAGTTAGTATCTATGAGATGTTGCTTCTGCTTTCATTAGTAGATGATCTTGAAGTGGCTTAAAGACTCACTGAAAAGTGACACGTTGGTAGCATTGACACACTTGTATCTATCAAGGCATTTCATCAGTGGGCCCTTGCCACAGTTCTCCAATTTCCTGATTCTCAAGAAGGCCTTGGAAGTTTGCATAGTATAATAACGTCTTTACCTCCTGCATTTGTTTCACAGGTACTCTTTGAGTACGTCAAACTCTTCAATTGCAGCTCTTCTCTGTGCCCTTTACCCGCACTTCCCAGCTCACAGCACTGACAACCGGTGAGTCTAGTGATTCTGTCTTCAATGTGATCTTTCGTAAGGTCTCCAAGGGGTAATTTGATGATGATTTGGTTCCATGGATTCATTTCCAAATTAGTTTATTCTCTTTTTGGACTAAGTTATCTTCCTGACTAAATCTTTTAAAATGTCTCTCTAAGTATTAGACCAAAAGAGAACTTTGTACATCTGATGAACTGAAGGATCAGTCTTCCACCATTTTTTAATCAGTAGAACTGCTGTGAACCCAGAAGTGGGCCAAACAGGGTTATCGTTAGGGAAAAATTCATCAAACAAAAGATAGTAGCCAACAGAAGCAAGATGATATGTTTTATACTATAATTGTTTAATTCTAAGAGAGAAATTGATCTGATTTAGTGGCAGTGTCTATATGAATTCCCTTTTTCCCTCTTTTACATAAATGCTGAGAAGTTTTATATAAATGAAATAGAAGGGACACGAAAAGCAAAATGCAGCCAAGAATCAGAGACAACTTAGAAGTGGCAGTGAGCCCTGGAACCTCAAACACATAGGAAAGGTGTGATTGTATAGAAGTTCTGCATTTGAGAGCACAAACAACCATCAGCACTGCAGTCTCCCCAGTAGTTTCAGGCAGAGCTGATTCCTACTGCATGTGGAGGAGGGGGAGAAAATAGCTTCTATGTTCCCGTGACATCCGAGGTGACCAGTGTGTTCAACTCATCTCTCAAGAGAAGCATCAAGAGATGGAGCAGTAACAGAGTAACTAAGCTGTCACGCTCTAGTGTAATGTAGTTTAAAATAGTAATAATAAACGAAAGTTAGCTCTTTATAAAAGTGGCCTGATTTGACATCCAAATTCTGATGATAGATGGAGCACAAGCATATTCTTCTTAAATTAATGCAACTCTTACAAGTGGTCTCTTGCTTGTCAGTTTAGGAGAGACATTTTGAGTTGTTAAAGTCAGTAATTAGTGGTTAGGGTACAACAAAGAGCCACACTTTCATATTGCTGGGAGGATCATTTGATTTAGCTATTTTAAACAAACTAATTTGGTGAGCACCAAGAGCCTTTATGTAACTGATAAATATCTTTTTTTTTTCTGGCCGTGATTGCTTTTAATTTTTTTTTTTAAACAGGAACAGATCTACACCTTTATTTATTTATTTATTTATTTTTCAGTAAGGTTAAATCCTTGAGGGGTACAACATCACACAGATTCTGTGGCCAGTGGCTTTAGCAGGAAGGTTGCTTTGGAATTTGGCATGAACCATGCCACTGTTTCCATGAGCATCAGTTACTTTTTCTCAGATTACTCTGGTTTTGTTCAGTTTGCCACCAGGAGTCACTGTGTCATTCTTTGCTTTGTACATCTAAGCATATCTCTTGCCTAGATAGAATTCAGTTTCATTTCAAGCATAAACACTTTCAATTTTAAGGAGAGCTGTGTGCTCCTCTGGTTCTGGAGACCCTGCTTATAGCCAGCAAAAATGGCCTTGGAACACAGCCTTCTAGACACATTTGTCATTTTAGGAGTCCTCTTCTCAGTAGGCCCCACTTATTTGCACCCAGAGTTCAGCAGCAGGAGCCCCCCTCTGCTTTTAATTCTAATTAATTTATAGGAAAGGGTAGGTTTGGGTGGGAAGAGGGAGGCTATTGCTGTAACTAAACTTTAAAAAGAAAAATTTGAAGTCTCATTTTATCCTTTTATGGCATCTTAAAATGTAAAAACTTTTTGTGTCTAAATGCTAAAATATAAATTTTAAAGTTAAAAAAATTTTTTTTTTTTTAAAAACCCAGAAAAGCACACACACAGAAAGAAAAACTTCATAATCTCCCCCATTAGTTTTCGGTGTCCTTAGATCCCAGGTGTGTGTGTGTATTTGTGTACAGGGATGCATATGTAGAAGAGCTTTCCTTCTCCCTACCAACCCTTAAGTCAGAAAAACAAAGAATAGAAATAAGTCCCTTGGAAGGTAAAAAGGTGCCTGTGTGGGGCATTAAAGGATTATTTGAGAACTGATTTTATAAGTGTTGAATTTATCAGTAAATATTTTCATGTTAAGATAATTTTTACCTCATCTATAAAACCTCTTAACTGTGAAAATGCAAGTAAAGAATTCTTGAGTCAAGGATCATGTGTCTATAATTTTTTAAAGAGAAACTCTCCATCAGTTTTTAGTTGAATCTCATCATCTTCCTTCAGGATTGCTGTCATGGGAAGATAGCAACCCCAGCTTCTGTCATGGTTGTGGAGCTCACGCCGTCGGCACCTGCTTGTTACCTCCTCTCTGTGTTTTCTGTGAACAGGTATCATCTCCAGGCTCTGCGGCACCTGTATGTGCTGGCTGCAGAACCAAGGCTTCTAGTGCCTGTGGATGTGGACACAAACATGCCCTGCTATGCCCTTTTAGAAGTTACCTATAAGGTAATTCTTTCCTCCCCTCATTTATTTGTAATTTTGTTACCACTCATACATCTTTGCAGGTCAAAATATTTAAAAAATGTCCTTTAAAAGATGACAGAGTGAATTAATCTCTTATAAAAATTGAAGCTTCTAAAGTTCTTGTACATCCTGCCAGGCCATTTGGGCTCATTTGTAGTTTATGAGGGTAATATTGTAGAAGTCATGAGCTGCTCTTTTGTCCCTAGAGCCTATAGTTTGAAAATGTCCTTGTTCACTAAAGTGTTCTAAAGAATGAGTTGAGTTAAAACTATTCCTAGATTTGTGTGCAGAGTGCTTTAAGATCATGTATTTGATGAGAGATCCTTGATTTAGATGTACAGATTATAAGTCATGTATCCTTCATTCAGAATATTATTAAGTACCCTCTGTGCGTCAAAACTATGCAGAGGCTCTGGGGTATAAAAATTACATCATTGTATTCCTTAAGGACTCCTGTCCATTGGGTAGCCAGCCATGGGTGCAGTCAGAGTAGAGTGGGGGGGTATGTGTAGAATGCAGGGGAACTGAGGAGAAATGCCCCCTCCAGCTGTTGAGGGTTGGGGAAGTTGTCATGGTAGACACAATGTTTGGGCTGAGATTTGCCAGCTGAGCAGAGGCACATTCCCAGAAGACCATATGTGCAAAAACCTAGAGGCCTCAGAAGTACAGATATGTACTGCTAGCGTGTGAGGTGGTATAAGAGGATGCAGGCCCTGCAAAGGATTGTAGACTTTGCTCTTAAGACTGGATACCAGAGAGCATTTAATGCCATTTGACCATCTGTGTAGAAACTGTGGGGAGAGAGAAGAAGTACAGAGTGGAGGTATTTCTTCTTTGTAGCTTCCCCTAACTACATAGTGAATTGTGGCTGTTCTTTTACGTTTGTAAAGGGTACTCAGTGGTATGAACAAACCAAAGAAGAATTGATGGCTCCTACCCTTCTTCCAGAACTCCACCTGTTAAAGCAGGTAAGTGGGATGTGATTTAGGGAGATCTGTGCAAGAGGTTAATTCAGCCAGGATAGTATAGCATCAAAGGTAGCCAAGTAAAAGCCTATGCTTTCTCAGTGTTCTATAGGAAATAGGAAAGCAGCCCCAGGAGGAATTGTCATGAGGAACAGAGAAGGTCTGTACTTGCCGATCTTTACTGAGAGGTTGGATGGCTGTAGAACT
This sequence comes from Leptonychotes weddellii, assembly GCF_054177405.1. NCBI lineage: Eukaryota > Metazoa > Chordata > Mammalia > Carnivora > Phocidae > Leptonychotes > Leptonychotes weddellii. The sequence goes on from NC_138378.1 coordinate 89,975,069, forward strand.
TGATTCATGTACATTTTTATGTAGAAATGAAGCTTGTTAACTTTTCAGTGTTTCTTTCCAGCCTATTTATTTTTATTTCCTCTGAGAAACGTGGGTTTCATTTTGTCAAACTAGCACTTTTTTAGCATTCGGTCGACTGTGTTCACATTTATCTTGGCAGATTAAAGTAAAAGGCCCACGATACTGGGAACTGCTCATAGATTTAAGCAAGGGAACACAACACTTGAAGTAAGTATACTGAATTTCTTAGATGTATCTGTGAAGTGAATAGAAGTATATGGGAAGGTAGAAATTGCGGATTATTATCTAGAATGTTTCCTTGTCATCCTTTGATCTCATACAGGACAGTAGAGTATATATTGAATAAAGTGGTCTGTAACTTTGAAACAGAGTTTGTATTAGAAAATGAGTTTTAGTTGTTTTTTTTTTTTAAATATTTTATTTATTTATTTGACATGGGGTGGGAGTGGGGAGAGAGCAAGCATAAGCAGGGGGAGCGGCAGGCAGAAGGAGAAGCAGGCTCCCCGCTGAGGAAGGAGCCCGATGTGGGGCTCGATCACAGGACCCTGGGATCACTACTCGAGCCGAAGGCAGATGCTTAACTAACTGAGCCACCCAGGTGCCTGAGTTTTAGTTTAGAAGACAAACCCTAATAGTTATATTTATTCATTGAAAAACTTGTAGTGACCTGAGTTGGTACAGTAATGGAATTATCTGTTGGAGCAGTAATGAAAATCAGTGTAAGAAAGTAAGGCTGGGGGGAGCCTGGGTGGCTCAGTTGGTTAAGTGTCTGCCTTCAGCTCAGGTCATGATCTCAGGGTCCTGGGGTCAGGCTCCGCGTTGGGCTCCCTGCTCAGCGGGAAGCCTGCTTCTCTCTCTCTCTCCCTCTGCCTGCTGCTTCCCCTGCTTGTGCTGTGTGTGTGTGTGTGTGTGTGTGTGTGTCAAATAAATGAACAAAATCTTTAAAAAAGGGGGGAATAAGGCTGGCGTGTATGTCCGTCTACAAAGGGAACTTTATAACAAATGATGTTTATCAGACCACATCTTTGTATCTTTTTATTATTGTTTTGTCAAATTGTTCTCATAAAATTAAGATTATGATAGATTGCTTTTGGGTGGAAATAGTCATATATAAGTAATTCTTGAACAGAGTCTTAATTTTATACCTTAAGTAGTGTGTAAATTAAGTCTTTAAATTTCTAGAAAGTTTAACAAGCACATAAGAATTTTTATAGTTTGGTCCCAATTTATATTTCCCTTAAACTATCTATATGATAGCTGTTTTCTATATTGTTATTTGCAGCATTTTTTTTCTGCTGCAAACCAATCAATAGATATTTAGTACCTCCAGTAGATAGAGGATAAAAGGAATATGAAAAAGTGTTAGATAAAAGCCTTTGAAGCACACACTTGAACAGGTAGAGCACCTTTTTACTTAACTAAGTTCTGTGAACCTAGACACCAAAGAAAAGTAGAACTTTATTTTGGCTTTCTCATAGGGACTGATTTAATTTTAGACACAGTAAATAATCATATACCCTACTGGAAAATGATAAAGACTTCATCTCATGTGAACAAGGTGTTGGGAGACACTATGTTTCCAGCCGAGAACTACAAATAACACCTCACATAAAATTCATTCTTGTTTTTTTTTTCAGATCAATCCTTTCTAAGGATGGAGTTCTGTATGTTAAGCTCAGAGCAGGTCAGCTCTCCTATAAGGAAGATCCAATGGGGTGGCAAAGTTTGTTGGCCCAGACTGTGGCCAACAGGAACTCTGAAGCTCGGGCTTTCAAGGTAGTATTGATTGGTTAAAAACTGAAGGATGAGATGGAATAATTACAAATCCCACTAGCCCATCCAAAGCATGTACTTCTGTGATAACATTTATGGTACCATTTAGGTGAATCTGCTCTCTCATCACTGCAAATTATAAAGACTGCATAACCTTGGATCTGTTTCCTGTTTTATGTAGCAACTATAATAAAATACGGGCCATCTGCCAGAACTCTAAGGATGACTTACATTTAGCAGTAGGGACAATATATCTTAACATTGTAAAAACATTTAGTTTAATAATTTTACTTATTAATCTTCAAATCTGTTAAAATTTGCTTAATTCATGGCAGAAATAGAAGATTTTTACAAGGTAGCACTAATTAGTTTCTTTTTTAAACCCTCCATTTGTTGGTTAAATCTTGGTGAGGATAAAATGATGACAGATTTATTTTATCAGTTTATTATCCTCATAGTACTTGACTGCTAATTCAAGAGTATTTTGAATGAAAAAGTACTTAAAGTAAGAGTGTAATGAAACCATCTCATTTCTATCGCGGTCAGTACATATTTTACTCTACACTTTAGAACTCAAATAAGTTTCCCACACTAGAAATATGTTCCATAAACTAACATTAAAATTTCTCAGTTTAAGTACAGTTTTCAGGAATTCCATGTGCAACGGTGCTTCTGCTGAAGATACATTGAGTGGCAGTGTAAAGTGGTCAGGACCTCTAGAGGGTGTGGTAGAGGCAAAAATGTGGCCAGTGGACTGGCTAAGTGGTGGCCAGCGGACTGAATTAGCACCTTTTGTTTTTCCACATAAGGAGATAGCATTTATTTTAATTTAACTCACATTTCATTTTGGACCAATTACTTATGACTGAGCCTTTATATTAGTTCCCAGGGTTTAAATAGATGTAGTTGACATCAGTAAATTTTGTTTGGCAGTATTTGATAGGATGTCTGTGAAATAGTTTTGAAGGACTTTTGGGTACGGTTTAACTTAAGCACCATTGCTTGTATAAATTAGAGCCCATCTCAAAGACCCTAATCTAATTTGTAAAGAAAATAGAGAAGTTTATACTTGATTTTGAATTGGGAAATTACATAAAGATTAAGACATCTCAGTTTCCTGCTTCAAGGGAATTCAGAAGTAAAATATAAACCTCAATGGAAAATGGTAATACTTTTGTATTCCATATATTCCATGTTCCATTTTCTCGAACCGTGAGTGTTAATCTTTTTTTTCCCCAATTTTTTTTATTGCGGTAAAATACACACAAAATTTGCTGTTGTAACCCTTTTTAAGTGTATGGTTCAGTGACATTAAGTCCATTTATATTGTGCAATCATCATCACCATCCATCTGTAGGACTCTTTGATCTTAACAAAACTGAACCTCTGTACCCATTCAACAGCAACTCCTGTTCCTACTTCCTCAGAGCCCCAGGTGCCCACCATTCTGCTTTCTGTTTCTGAATTTGATTATTCTAGGATCCTCATATAAGTGGAATCATACAGTATTTACCTTTTAGTGAGTGGCTTATTTGAATGGTAGTCTTTTTTTCTTACCTTTTCAGTAGCAGTTCTAGTTTCTTAATTGTTTTTCAGTTAGTTAATGAGGGAGAGGTGAAAGCCTTTTGGGGGCAAGTTGTGTAAGCAAGACCTATTTATTATTGGCCTTTTGATAAATCAGTAGCTCATGTTTGGCTTGTGCTAAAAAGCGTCCTGTAACTTCTCAGCAGAACAGGTTGGTGAAGCTCTAGCAAGTTTGTACAGCCTTGGGCTTTATGGGAACATTGTGTGAAAACAGTGAGGTAGAGTTCTTAAAACTGCATATACTACAATTTGAGCAGTAAGGAAAATAACTTCTAATATCTCACTTATATTTGTTGCTGTTGTTTATTTTTTTAGCCAGAAACAATTTCAGCATTCACTTCTGATCCAGCACTTCTGTCATTTGCTGAATATTTCTGCAAACCAACTGTGAATATGGGTCAGGTATGTATCATATATTTTGCTCAGCTGCCAGACTACAATTTGTTCTTACATTTATCTGTGGACACCACCAAAAAACCCTGTAATATCCATACCTATCTTTGAGGTTGATGACGTGCCTTGGGTACATTGGATGATTTTTGCTTGGCAAATGCAGATTTTTCATAGTCTAAAACTGTTAAATTCAGTAACTCCCTACCTTGATAGAAGAAACAACTTAAAATTTCTAAGATGTTAATTTCAGTAGGTGATATTTTCTTATGTGCATTCTTGTACTGATTGATATTTTCAGTGTTTACTATCTCTTATTTTTACATAATTTTATTGTTTTCTCTGCATTTTATAACTTTTTTTCTATTGGTCATAAAACTGTTGTTCTCTTCAGGATTCAAAGGGTGCCCAGCAGATCTTTTATTTAATCCAAAGCTTGGATGTAGGAATTTGATATCTGGGATTGATGGCCTGTTGCCTATAAGTGTGTGTAGCTCCAGGAAAATATCAGGCTCTCCAAAAGGCATTTTCCTTGTTTCTAGAAGTAGGATTATGATAGAACCTACCTTATGTTGTTGTTTTGAGGGTTAAGTGAGACAATTGTAACCCCTTTAACTTACTGAATCTTGACTATTTTTTAGACATTTTGCTCAGTATTTTATTTAATTTTCTTATTGGATTCCGACTCTGAGGGTAGGTACTTTATCATTCCAGGTTTACAGGTGAGGAAACTGCCACTCAGATATCACATGCCTAAGATCACACAGCTAGTAAGGGCTGGGCATGCATTCAGGGCTGCAGGTCTCTGATGAAGTCCGTGCCTGCCCTTAAGCCTAGCTGGATTTGGTTGTGCTGTCTCCTCCATACCTGTTCTGCTCAGTGTTTGTACTGCATCTTTGTAGATGCTGGGTTTTCTTTCTGGATCTTGCTCTTGCCAGCCTAACCCAAGGCACATCTCTGTGGTGTCCTGTCTGCTCATTTTACCCCAGCTGATCCTTCCTCTCCTCACAGCACTTATATCCATAACTGTCCCTTGGGACTTAATTTTATTATATTTTATTGATGTTTAGTGTTACATTCACTGTGATTTCATAAAGAGATACCTATTTTACCTTATATATTATTGACTGTAGAGCTTAAGAATGGGCCGTAGTAGTTGCTATACAATGTGGAATTGATTTTGGAATATACACTGATGTGCTACAAAAAGTTTCTAATTTTCCACAGAAACAGGAAATTCTGGATCTGTTTTCTTCAGTACTGTATGAATGTGTTACTCAGGAGACCCCAGAGATGTTGCCTGCATACATAGCAATGGATCAGGTATGGTTCAAAAAACAGTCCAATTCTGATGACATTTCTACTGTATTTTAAATAACATACTGAACAGTGAGGTAAGGTTCCCTGTGTGTCCATCTTTTTGGTTTCTCATTTGCTTTTAGAAATTCAGAAAAGGAAACCTTATAAAACTTGAAAGCTGTATGTATAACAAAAAAGCTTAGAACTTATAATGACAGGAATGCCCCCTGGTGGGCTGTCTTACTCTAGAGTTCCCATTCTCCCCTTTTTTTCTCTTTCCTTGACTAGCAGAGGAAGAGCACGTTCCCTCCCTTTCTCCCCTAGCATCCTCCAGTGGTCTCTTGCCTCCTTCCTGACAAAGCCTCTTCACGGAAAAGATATGCGAATGAGCAGTGAGTGAACAAACAGTGCCCTAGTGATGGCAGTAATGTGAGATTATGCCCGTGATTAAGTTTGCAAGAGGTTATAATATTAGTATATAGTGATTTAGGAAGCTAGAGTTCATTTTTTTTATTATTATGTTTTATCATTTATTATTACGTTCAGTTAGCCACTGTATAGTACATCATTAGTTTTTGATGTAGTGTTCAGTGATTCATTAGTTGCATATAACACCCAGTGCTCATCACAACATGTGCCCTCATTAATACCCATCACTGGGCTATCCCATCGCCCCACCTCCTTCCCCTCTGAGTTCATTTTTAAATTTCTCTTGTGTTATTGCTGTTTTAAAAGAACCTAAAAGTGGTAATGCAGAAAATGATGCTTAACTGCTTCCCTAAAGGATCAGACCAATTTATTCACTTTAGGTTATTAGTAATACATATGACTTTTTTTTTTAATTAACATATAATGTATTATTTGTTTCAGGTACAGGTCTGTGATTCGTCAATCTTACACAATTCACAGCGCTTACCATAGCACATACCCTCTTCAATGTCCATCATCCGGCCTTGTTTCCTGAGATTAAGAGTTTCTTATGGATTGTCTTCCTCTCTGGTTTCATCTTATTTCAGAGAAAGACAATTATCATATGCTCTCACTGATACAAGGAATTTGAGAAACAAAATATGACTTTTTAGTAGTATCATACCTTTCAGACCCAAAATTGCAGTTAAGCTAAGCCAGTAGTTTTTTAACTTGGCTTAAATTTGTATGAGGAATCTTAAAAATACAGATCTTCAAATCCCATTCTGTATCATCTCCTGAATCAGAATTTCTGGGATGAGTTCCAGGTCTGTGGTTTTAAACAATTCTTTAAGTGAGTGTGACATGATGAGTTCACAGATAAGCATGTGGGACTCAGTGTCTAAAACCAAAGGAAGTAATTCCTAATGGCAAAATAATCTCTATTGAAAAGTAGGAAAATGACATTTAGGCAGGGGAGAATTCCTCAAAACCTGAAAATCATATTTTGTTAAGTAATATTCTTATCAAAAGGCAAGTTCTAATATAACCAGATAGGCCCAGAATGGCATTATTGTCTGATATCCATCCACATGTTTTAATTGGAAAGTATGATTATGTGATATCCACACTGACATTGCTTCTCACAGGGCTTCTCCAGATAGCAGCCAAGTAATGAGTTGTTTTTCTTTTGTTGGCTCAAAGTGTTCCCTTTTTATGCTCTGAACCTTTATCCCTTCACTGTCATGAGCAGGTGTCTACAAAAGGACATCCCTGCTGGTTGCAGCCATGGTGACTTTGCAGATGGGTCCCAAGAGCAGTATTATCAGTAATATTGTTTTGCCTTCTGACCCCTGGGATCCCTGGCCATGTCATTGTACTCCACTTGGGTTTCTCAGAGGTGACTGGCTGTAGACCTAGTGGGTCTTCATTTTTCAGAGTCATTGAGCCAAGAATGAGCTCATTTGCATTTGTTGCTTTTATCCAAAAGCTGTTTATGTGGGGACCATATTGAAGAGAGTGGACATGTATCTGCACCTAGTGGAGGGTTCCTCTGTATGGCTGACTACATCAAAACATGGAATGGATTCCCCTCTGCTCTTTATTGATATATGAGCCATATTTTAAAAATCCTCTATTATACAACTCTGAGGAAGAGACCATTAGAGCAATTTCACTCTTCCTTTCACTAAGTGGACTGCTGTTCCTTTTGTCTCTTCAAGGCTATGAGAAGACTAGGAAGAAGAGAAATGTCTGAGACATCTGAACTTTGGCAGATAAAGTTGGTGTTAGAGTTTTTCAGCTCCAGGAGCCACCAGGAGCGGCTACAGAACCACCCTAAGCGTGGGCTCTTTATGAACTCTGAGTTCCTCCCTGTTGTAAAATGCACTATTGATAATACTCTGGACCAGTGGCTACAAGGTAATAATAGCATTGTGCCCAGTGCTTTTTTATTTTTTTATTTCTTTAAATTCAGTTTAGTTAACATATAGTGTATTATTAGTCTGAGGGGTAGAATTTAGTGATTCATCAGTTATATATAACACCCAGTGCTCATAACATCAAGTGCCCTCCTTGATGCCCATCACCCAATTACCCCATCCTCTCACCCACTTCCCCTCCAGCAACCCTCAGTATGTTTCCTAGAGTTAAGCATCTCTTATGGTTGTCTCCCTCTCTATTTTCATCTTATTTTATTTTTCCTTTCCTTCCCCTGAGGTCAACGGCTGTTTTCTTCCCAGTTTTTGTACCTCTGCCCTGTGTACACTGAAAACTTGATATGTGCTTAGGGTGAATGTTTGTTTTACCAGCTCTGTGAGTCAGTGGGAACCTGGGACATCATGTGACTATGGCTTGGAAGTACAGACTTGTGATTGCAGGGGAATTGTGAAGTTACTCCTAATAGTGTAGAAGTAATTGTGCCTCACATGAAGCAAATGATGGGCCTTTTGATTTTTGGAAACCTGTCTGATGTTTGATGTATGTCTGAAATTGAGTTTTAGTGAACTTCTTGCTCCTTTTGTTTTCTTCAGTTCATTCAGACATACCTGAAAGCAACCTGTTTGGGGTAAATACTAACCCTAGGAATAGCAGTAGTAATAATTCTTGATGTTTTAAAGCTGTTAGTAGTCAGTAGAACCTGCATTTGAATATGATTAAGGTAAAAACTATACTGTAATATTAGGGAATAAATTTCTGAAAAAAAAAATTAAACTGGATTGTGAGAGGTATACATGGAAAACAGCAATTTCAGACTTCTAGTGTTTGATTAACACCTACATTGTTCTATCATTTTCTCTTAGAATTTGAAAGATTGTGTAGTTTTAAAATGTTTTTAAAAATTTCAATTTTGTTCTCATTTTTTTGGGAAAAATACAAGTTATTACATAAGTTTTGATATTTTGTTTATATTCAGTTCAGCATTTGATCGCCCTATGGCAGACCTTTGCTGTTGATAAGAAGTATGTCCTTAAACCTTTGCAGAGTCTCTGATTTGTACATTTCATATCAGTAATGAAACTTTGGCAGTGACTACAGCAGTCTCTATAATAGTGCCCTGAATTACTTTTTTTCTTACTGCTCTTTAGGGCATTTGATAGTTTACAACATTGCTCTCTACCAAATTTGACTTGCTGCTGTGATTGCCAAAAATATGCATTTATTTTTTAGTGAAGAACCATCACTTTTAAATTGAGGTAAAATTGATTCCAAGTTTGCATTGGTTTTAATATAATGCATTATATTAGTTTCATGTGTATATCATCATAATTTGATATTTGTATATACAGCAAAGTGATCACCATAGTAAGTCTAGTTACAGTTACCATCCATCACCATACATTTGACTCCCTTCACCCTTTTTATCTACCTCTAGCCCCCTTCCCCTGTGATAACCACCACTCTGTTCTTTGTATCTATGAGTTTTGTATTTTAGGTTCCACATATACACGAAATCATACGGTATTTGTCTTTCTCTGTCTGACTTATCTCACTTAGCATAGTACCCTCAAGGCCCATCCACGTTATTGCAGATGGCAAGATTTCATTCGTTTATATGGCACAGTATTCCATTGTGTATATATACCATATCTTTATCCATTCATCCATTGATGAACACTTAAGTTGTTCCATATTTTGGCTGTGGTAAATAATGCTGCAACTAACTGAATATCTTTTTGATTTAGTGTTTTTGTTTTCTTTGGATAAATACCCAGCAGTGAAATTGCTGGATTATATGGTAGATCGATTTTTAATTTTTTGAGGAACCTCTGTACTGTTTTTCCTAGCATGTGCACCAGTTTGCATTCCCAACAACAGTGCAAGACAGTTCCCTTTCCTCCACATTCTCTCCAATACTTGTTATTTCCTGCCTTTTTGATAATAGCCATTCTAACAAGTGTGAGGTGATATCTCATTGTGGTTTTGATTTGCATTTCTCTGATAATTGGTGATAATGAACATCTTTCATGAGTCTGTTGGACATCTTTATGCTTTCCTTGAAAAAAAAGTCTATTTGGATTCCCTGAACATTTTTTTTAAAAGATTTTTTAATTTAATTATTTGACAGAGAGAGAGCGCAAGCAGGGGGAGCAACAGGCAGAGGGAGAAGCAGACTCCCTGTAGAGCAGGGAGCCCGATATGGGGCTCGATCCCAGGACCCAGAGATCATGACCTGAGCTGAAGGCAGACGCTTAACTGATTGAGCCACCCAGGTTCCCCTCCCTGCACATTTTTTAAAAAGATTTATTTATTTTAGAGAGAGAGAGCATGCGAGTAGGGGGAGGGGCAGAGGGAGAGAGAGAGAGACTCTTAAGCAGACTCCCTGCTGAGTGTGGAACCCCACATGGGGCTCGATCTCCTGACCCTGAGGTCACGACCTGAGCCAAAATCAAGGGTTGGATGCTTAACCAGCTGAGCTATCCAGGCACTCCCTGCACATTTTTTTTTAAAGATTTTATTTATTTATTTGACAGAGAGAGACACAGTGAGAGAGGGAACACAAGGAAGGGGGGGTTGGAGAGGGAGAAGCAGGCTTCCCGTGGAGCAGAGAGCCCGATATGGGACTCGATCCTAGGACCCTGGGACCATGACCTGAGCCGAAGGCAGTTGCTTAACGACTGAGCCACCCAGGCGCCCCCCTGCACATTTTTTTTTTTTTTTAAAGATTTTATTTATTTATTTGAGACAGAGAGAATGAGAGAGAGAGAGCACATGAGAGGGGGGAGGGTCAGAGGCAGAAGCAGGCTCCCTGCCAAGCAGGGAGCCCGATGCGGGACTCGATCCAGGGACTCCAGGATCATGACCTGAGCCGAAGGCAGTCGCTTAACCAACTGAGCCACGCAGGCGCCCCCCCCTGCACATTTTTTACTTGGATCTTTTTTTCTGTTGAGTTTGAGTTTTTTTATATATTTTGGGTATTAACCTCTTATTTAATATATGATTTGCAGATTTTTTTTTAATTTAGTAGGTTGCTTTTTCATTTTGTTGATTGTTTCCTTTGCTGTGCAGAAGCTTTTTACGTAGTCCAACTTGTTTAATTTTGCTTTTGTTGCCTTTGTTTTGGGAGTCAATTCCAAAAATTCAACACCAAAGAATGATGTCAAGGATCTTTACTTGCCTTTGTTTTTTTTCTCGGGGTTTTATGGTTTCAGGTCTCACAGGTTGTTAATCCATTTTGAGTTATTTTTGTATATAGTGTAAGATGGTCCAGTTTCATTCTTCATGTGGCTGTCCAATTTTCCCATCCCCATTTATTGAAGAGACTATCCTTTCCCCATTGTATATTCTTAACTCCTTTGTTCTAAATTAATTGACCTTACATGTCTGTGTTAGTTTCTGGGCTCTCTGTTCTGTTCCATTGATGTATGTGCATTTATGCTGATACCAACTATTTGGCTAGGACTTGCACTACTATGTTGAATTAAAGTGGCAAGAGTGGGCATCCTTGTCTTGTTCTTTGTCTTAGAAGAAAAGCTGTTAGCTATTCATAGTTGAGTATGATATTAACTATGGCTTTGTCCTGTGTGGCCTTTATTGTGTTATGTTGAGGTACATTTCTTCTATATCCACTTTGTTGAGTGTTTTTATCATAAATGGATGTTGAATTTTTTTTTTTT
>NC_138378.1:89986258-89990015 GCF_054177405.1 Leptonychotes weddellii
TTTGTTAAATGCTTTTTCTGTATCTATTAAGATGATCATGTTATTTTTAGCCTTTGTTTTTTTTTATTTGAAGTAGTTTATTGATTATCATTAGATGTAATGTTTAAAATGTTTTAAAGATGAACGGTTTTAAAGTAACATAGAAAAATCAAAATAGATGAGACTATTCTACATTTGGAATAGGGAAATAATGATTTCCTCTTAGTTTATTAATAATTGCTTAATTATCCTTTGTTTTGTTATTGTGCTTTATCACTTTGATTTGTAGATGTTAAACCATCTTTGCATTCCTGGAATAAATCCCACTTGGTTGTGGTGTGTGTGATCCTTTTTTAAAATATTGTGTTTTGTTGTTATTGTTGCTGTTTTGAGGAACTAAAAAAGAATTTATTTATTGAGGGTAAGAGGATGCAAGCAATATAAAAATCAAAAGTTTATCTAGCTTTCACTGTCTTTTCTTTCTCTGCTTGTCAAATGTTAGATTTTACTTGTACATTTTCTGAGGATCCTGATCTGTTCAGTCAATCCTTTATACAGGCAGAATCTGTGGGGCAGATTCCTTAAGAGACCCTTAAGAGTCCTTAAGAGACCCTTTGGGAGAACTCTCATCAGGCAGGAATGTTGCTCAATGCCTCCTACTTCTTTCTCTTCTGCTTCATGTATACTACTCATTACATGCGATGGTGAGCCCAGCAATTAGTGAAAAGAAGCTCTGGAAGTCCACTTTCCTATCTCGGCACTGGTCCAGGTCCAGGTTCTTCATTATTTTGTCCACAGCCAGAGAGTCTTTCTGATTTTCCAGATATCCAGGGAACTACTTTTCCATGAGTACTCTCAGGTTCTCCTTTGGTAAATAGCCTTTATCCCCAGCAAACTTGTGGAACATGAACATCATGGTTTCCATGGCATGTTCCATTTGAGATAGCATTTTGGTGAGGTCTTTTGAAACCTTGGCCAGTGGTACGGTGGGGACCCCTTTTGATGTATTGTTGAATTCAGTTTGCTAATATTTTGTTGTTTGTAATTTTCTTTTTTTGTGGTGTCCTTGTCTGGTTTTGGTGGTAGGTTAATGCTTGTAAAATGAGTTTGAAAGCATTCTCTTCTCCAGTTTTTGGGAAGAATTTGAGAAAGATAGATACAGGTTGAATTTTCTTTGAATGTTTGGTAGAATTCACCAGTGAAGCCATCTGGTCCTGGACTTTGCTTATTGGGAGGTTTTAGATTACCAATTCAGTCTCTTTACTAGTAATCAGTCTATTCAGATTTTCTGTTTCTTTATGTTTCAGTCTTAGAAGACGTATGTTTCTAGGACTTTAACTTTATCCATTTCTTCTAGGTGGTCTCATTTGTTGGTGTGTAGTTGTTCATAGTAGTCTCTTATGATTGTATTTTTTTGGTATCAGTTATAATTTCTCTTCTCCCTTCTCTTATGGGGCTGTTAAATATGTTACTTTCCCTCCCTAGAACTTTCTCTTTTATTCTCTGTCTACTCAACTTATATTCATTCTTACAGCCTCAAATTAAGTGCCCCTTTCTCATAGGCCTTCTAAGACCACATTACTTCAGGCAACTTCCATGCCTTTTTTTTTTTTTTAATTTTTATTTATTTGCGAGAGAGAGAATGAGAGACAGAGAGCATGAGAGGGAGGAGGGTCAGAGGGAGAAGCAGACTCCCCGCTGAGCAGGGAGCCCGATGTGGGACTCGATCCCGGGACTCCAGGATCATGACCCAAGCCGAAGGCAGTCGCCCAACCAACTGAGCCACCCAGGCGCCCCCTTCCATGCCATTTTATTTCTTTCTGCCTCCCTCCCTCCCTATCTTTTCCCCTTCCCCTCCCCCTTCCTCTCCCTCAACTTTTCTTTATGTATCAAAATGCCTTTGTCTACAGGTAATAGAGGGCCTAACTCAACCTGGCTTAAACAATAAGGACACATATAAGCTTACATTATTGGAATAGGTAAGGTGGTCTAAGGGTCATCTTATTTTAGTGTCTTCAGCTCTATTTCTCTGAGGTTCCATTATTTATACTCTGTGCCATGGCTTTATCCTCAGAATGCTTTTTCTCATGGTAATAAAATGGCTGTTCCTTGCCTCAAGCTCAGCGTTTTGCAGAGGAAGAATGGAGTTGCTTCTAGGAGTGTTGCCATAATAGTGAGGAAATTTCTTTCTCAGACGCCTCTAGCAAAGAGACATCTCCTCATGTCTCTGGCTTGAATTGGAACTCATGCACATTGCTCAGTCAGTCCCTGTGGCAGAGAATGTCTCTTACTGAATAGCTTAGGTCTGCCAGTTTCTGAACCAATCACTGTGTTGAGAATGGGATTGCCTTGATTGTCCTGGAATAGTGGTTCTCAAAGTCTGCTCTCTGGGGCAGCAGTAGCATCGCCTGAGGACTTGTTAGAGATGTAATTTTTCTGACCCCATCCAAAAAACTCTGGGGATGGGGCCCACTCATCTGTTTTAATTAGCTCTCTTAGGTGATTCTGATGCGCCTTAAGGTTTGAGAAAGTCTGGCTAATAGTAATCAGGATCCAGTTCTGGAGCTGAAGTCAGTCCCCTCAAATGTTATATACTGCAGGAAAGAAGGGTCGTAAAATGGGTGTTTGGAGAGACAGCCTCAGTGACCACTACCCCTTTATAGCACTCATCACAATTTCTAATTATGCATTTGTTTGTGTCGTTATTTGTGTAATGTCTCTGTCCCTTACAACACTTCATACTCTGTGGTGACAGGCACTCTGTCTGGCTTACCACTGTAGCCCGAATGCCCAGCATAGTACCTGTCCGGTGTATGGTAAGTACTTAATGAGTTCTGGATGAGAAAATAAATTGCTTCAGTTCCATTTGTGTTCTCTCACAGCTGGGGGTGATATGTGTGTGCACGCCTACCTCAGTGGGCAGCCCTTTGAGGAATCTCAGCTGAGCATGCTGGCTTGTTTCCTTGTCTACCACTCAGTACCAGCTCCATGGCACCTGCCGTCTATAGGACTAGAAGGTAATTGCAGATCTAAATCCTCTTCAGTACCTTTATTATTGACTCACTTATTTTTTAAGTTTCTTGGTTGGAGGCACTTCTGGTGAGTTATTTTCTCTAGTTAGGTTTTGGTCTTCATTCATGTTTGGCTGTTATTGTTGAGAACTTTTTCTAAAAAGACGATCTGAACTTTATACATGCATAAACTTTTATTTACATTCAGAAAAGGATGGGTTCTTCTTCAGAGAGCCCCAAACACCAGTATATACTAATAAATAAATTAAATGGTTATGTTATTTTTCTTTCTTAATTTTTATTAAAGTTATTTTTATTTTTATTTTTTGGGGTTTTAGTTTGGATGTTTCTTTTTAATCACATAATCTTAATTTCTAATATTATAAAGCTTTAAAATGACCAGGTACCTGATTTTATATGAATTTGAAAGTTTTTGTAATACAGAGTTTAAAATATTAGCACCTCACTATATTTTTCAGAATATGTAATCAGATATGGAGTTTGCCCAGTAACCTGAATCATAAAATATAATTAATTCAGAGCACCTTTATTATCACTTTCAAATTTCTGCTTATTGAGGATTCAAAAATTGTTTTTAAGAAGAGCAAAGATTGCTCCATTTAATCATTTAAAATTTAATAACATTACTAGTTTATTGCTGTTTTGACCTCAGATAAAAATGCACTATCTAGAGACTTCTAGTTATAGCCATGATGGAATTGCTTATATTGGACTGACTCTCCCACAAAAACAAATATAAAAGTTTG